>NW_012109741.1:885507-924081 GCF_000951045.1 Mandrillus leucophaeus | reverse complement strand
GGGTTCAAGAGATTCTCCTGCCTCAGCCTCCTGAGTAGCTGAGATTACAGGTGCACACCACCACATCCGGCTAAGTTTGTATTTTTAGTAGAGACAGGGTTTCACCATGTTGGTTAGGCTGGTCTTGAACTACTGACTGTGTGATCCACCGCACCCGGCCACCAATAATTTTTTGGAAATTAAAAAAAAAAAAGTTTTAAAAAGTAAGCATATCGCTGTGCACCAAACAAAAACACATCACCTGGTTGGGCACAGAGGCTCATGCCTGTAATCCCAGCACTTTGGGAAGTCGAGACGAGTGGATTATTTGAGGTTAGGCGTTCGAGACCATCTGGCCAACGTGGTGAAACCTTGTCTCTACTGAAAAAAAAAAATTAGCTGGGCATGGTGGCACATGCCTGTAATCCCAGCTACTTGGGAGCCTGAGGAGAATCGCTTGAACCCAGGAGACGGAGGTTGCTGTGAGCTGAGGTCGCGCCACTGCACTGCAGCCTGGGCAATAGAGTGAGACCCTGTCTCAAAGCAAAAACCAAAGCGAAACAGTAACAAAACACATCACCTTCCCTAGACTGCACATTCTACTCTAGCTATATGCTAATGCTTCCAAAATTGGCATCACTAGTCAGCACGACTTGCCTGCTCTCCAGACCCATATACTCAGTTGCCTATTGCATCTTTCCACTTGGATATCCTTGGGTTCCTCAAACTCAATTTGTGCAAAATGGAGCTGTTTTCCTTGCTGCCTCCTTCATTACCCTCACTACAGTTGCTTCTCCTCCTGGGTCTTCAATCTCAGTTGAAAGCAGGATACCCAACTTGTTGCTTAAACTAGAAGTTTAGGAGTCATCTCTAAATTTCCCCTTTCCCTCACTTCAGATCCAGTCCCTCACGAAGTCATCTTGATCCTACCCTCCAAGCAGCATGGCAATTTTCCACCTCTCTCTCTGCTTCAGCCCCATATAGGACAAGCCACCATCAGCTCTATCCTGTGGCCCACAAAAGCATTCAACCACTGGACCCTGCTCACCTGTCCAGCTCCATCTTCCCTTCACTATCTATACTGCAGCCACATCCACCTTCTTCCAGTTCCGTGAAAGACCAGCCACCTTCTTCTGCCTTTCCTCAAGCCCTTCACTCGCCTTCTCTCCTCACCTGTATCAGTCTTGCTTGTCGTTCAGGTCGCAGCTTTAGTGTTAATTTTTATGGGAGAGCTTTCCTGACTCATGAATTAGGTAAGAGCCTTCTGCTCTGTGCTCTTGGAGCCCCGTGAACTCCCCTCTCACATGCTGTGCTCAGCTCACGCTGCTGAATTGTCTTTCTTCCTTGCTGCACCATGTGCTGAGTAAAGGCGGAGACTGCGTCCCTTGTTTATCTTATACCCCTGTGTGCCTATCTCATTACCTGCCATATAGTAGGTCCTCAGTGTATTTATTGTGAAGGAGTGAAGTAAATAGATCAATGCTGGGGCTCATGAATAAGTGAAGGAATTAAGCAAATAGATAAAATGCTGGGCTCAGGAGTAAGTGAAGGAATGAAGTGAATGGATCAACGCTGGGGCCCTTGTACCTCAGGACACTCTTGCTCGTCTTGCTCACCTGCTGTATCCCCAAGTGTCTAGAGCACTGCCTGAAACAAAGCTGGCATTCAATAAATATTTGCTGAATAAATGAACGGACACACATGCCGAAATTCCATCCCAGTAATCTGAGGAGGAATACATTATGCAGTCTGTGATACAGTTACACTGAGAACATCCTCTTAATTCTTAATTGACAAGGCAATCCTGAGACCAGATTACACAGGAAGGAAGAAAACATAAACAGAAACACGAAATAATATCTCAGGTCTTTACCCATGTTTTATTTACCTTCCCCCAGGTAAATGCACTTTTTCACAACTTATTAGAAGACTAGATTTTCTTTCTAAAAGGGTTGAATCAGAGATACTCCAGATTTGGGGGCCCCAGACCCAGGTCAGGGAGGGGGAGACACCTAACAGAAAATAGTGAAATTAAATGAAAAGCTACAGACTGGATTATCTGACCCCAGATATATTTCTCCTGATTTGCTCCCAAAAAAACTAGCAGTCAGGCTATTAAGACAGACAGGCAATTGAAGGATCCCCTTTAGGGGAAAGCGGAAGCCCAAGAGAAAAGGCTTGTAGAGTTTGACATTTGGTGATGTCCCAATGAAATGATGGAGTCCCACCTAATCACGCCAAGGTAATACCTAAAGAAACCCCAATTATCAGGTCCTTCCCATGAGCACGAAGAGGTTCATTTGGCCTTTCAGTCCTCACTTTTTGTTTGTCTGCTTTTTTGTTTTTTGATACTTTCAATTTTTATTTTAGATTTGGGGGCACAGGTGCAGGTTTTTACATGGGTATATTGAATGATGCCGAGGTTTGGGGTACAATTGATCCCATCACCTGGAAAGCTATTAAGTGAACGTAGTACTAACATAGTTACTTTTTCAACCCTTCCCCCCTCCCCACCCCCAGTTCCCCACTTATTCAACAGTCAAAGATCACCAGGCATTGGAAGAAATCCTGCCAACATCAAAGTGAGAGACCAAAACAAACAAAGAAGAAATCAGAAGTCAGAACAAACAGGGCCAATTCAGAGAGCAGTAAAAAAAACCTTCAGATAAAGTGTAATAAATATCCACGGAAAGACAATAGCAAGTATTGCATCGATGAGAAAAGCAAGCTCTGGGAAATGAAAATATTTCGTACCAGAAATAAGAAGTTCATAAACAAAAAGACAAAGAGATGAGAAATAGATCAATGTTTTTTAAAAAAAAAATATGTTAAACAGATGTTCATGGCTCACACCTGTAATCCCAGCACTTTAGGAGACCGAGGCAGGTGGATCTATTAAGGTCAGGAGTTCTAGACCAGCCTGACCAACATGGTGAAACACCATTTCTACTAAAATACAAAATTTAGCTTAGCATAGGTGGTGGGTGCCTGTAATCTCAGCTACTCAGGAGGCTGAGGCAGGAGAATCACTTGAACCCAGGAGGTAGAGGTTGCAGTGAGCCGAGATTATGCCACTACACTCCAGCCTGGGCAACAGAGCGAGACTCCCTCTTAAAAAAAATAATAAATGGATACAAATAACAACAACAAAAAAAGATGTTCAGTCTTTATTTGTGCTTAGTAGATACCTAATATATAGTAGTAGCTGTTATGATCTCACTCAGGAGATAAATTTGCCAATGATCTTTGCACATGAGATTCCTTCCTTTTTCTTTTCTTTTCTTTTTTTTTTTCTTTTGAGAGACACGGTCTCACTCTGTCACCCAAGCTGGAGTGCAGTAGTATGGTCATGGCTCAGTGCAGCCTAGATCTCCTGGGCTCAGGGGATCCTCCCATCTCAACCTCCTGAGTAGCTGGATCTATAGGCACACACCACCATACCTGGATAATTTTTTTGTTTTTATTTTTGTAGAGACGGGGGCCTCACTATGTTGCCCAGGCTGGTCTCAAACTCCTGGATTCAAGCAACCCTCCTTCCTAGGCCTCCCGACGTGCTGGAATTACAGGTGTGAGTCACCACACTCGGCCTGAGATTCTTCTAATTGAAATACATCTTCGAGGACTGTTTTATTAAAACGAATTTCAAAGTTTCACACATATTATTTTAAAACACTAAACTTCGATTTGTACATAGCCATGAGTTTATTCAGCATGTGTAATATACAGTGCAATCGTATTGATTTAAACAACATTAACAAATGCTGGTATTTGTTACCGGCAACAAATTAGACTAGGAAGTGGCATTAAAACAAGGATGAGGGGAAAATATGCAATAGATGCTCCTTGGCCAGTGATGATGAAGGGATGTTCAACAGGTTGGCCTCCGATGCATGTAAGTAAGAAGGTCAATATACACATTGACTCAGCATTGGCTCAGATTTCAACCCCTCCCGAAAAGTCTTAAAGGGGTATTAAGATAAGCTAGTGTGAAAAAGAACACATGGGTACTAGAAGGCCAAAAACACACTGGGGCCTACTTGAGGATGAAGGATGGGAGGAGGGAGAGGATCAGAAAAAATACATATGCTTATTCCCCAGGTGACAAAAATTACCTGTACACCAAACCCATGTGTCACACAGTTTACCTATGTAACAAACCTGCACATGTACCCCGAACCTAAAAGTTTAAAAAATAATAATAAGCTAGCTTTAACATCTAAATACTGTACCAAGTACAGGTCATATTTAGCAGTTAAGTTTCTAAAAAGTCCAGAATATTTCTTTCCAGCTCTATACTTATCTAAAAAGACCAAACACACTAAACCAAAGATGAAACTCAATTTTTTTAAAAAACTGATTTTCCTCATATGGAATAAGAACAATTGCGAAGTTAAATAATTATTGAGTTTCTTTTCACTTACAAGTCCATTCTACCGTTAGTAAAATAATAAAATTAATCCTCACATTTAACTTAAAAAAATTCACAAAACTAACTGAATTCATCAAACAGGAAATCAGGCACATGTGCTTTACAGACAGTTTAATTGTCCTGGAACTGAAGTGTCCTCTACTTCCTCCACAGATAGTTCTATTACCTGATCACTGCTCTGCTGGAGAACAAATCAGTTGCCTTCACAGCCCCCCAAATTGATCCAAATTCTAACACTCAACTTGCTTTGGATAGAGTTTAGAATTTCTACCCCTGGGGAAAAGAACTAATATTCTAGTGCAAGACTGAAATTCAAAATATAGGCAGTTATTAGAAAACAAACATGATTAGGTAATTGTATTTGCTTATGTTGCTTTTCCATTCACTAATGGGTTAGAGCTAAAGAAACCCTCCATTTGTTTCAGTGAAATCTATCATTCACTGATTAAACATACATTGAAGCAGACACTGTACTTGGCTCTACACTGGATCTTAGCTAAAAGGCCGAGGAGCAATTATATTTGCCTCTAATAATAACATGATGAAAAGAGAGTAAGACCGTCAAGTCGTTGATTGTCAAGCCGCTTTAATGTAGGCATAGGCAGAGCCTCATGTTGTTCAGTAGCTTTATTTAAATAAAAAAGATAAAAAAGAATGTGAACAACAGTTCTTTCTGAGCCTTGCTATAAAGTGGTGTGGAAAAGTCCAGTGAGTAATCCCTACTACTCATGACAAGTGCAAAGTTCTATTTGCTGCTTTAATGTCAACACAATTTTTTCTGAGATTTCTGGAAGTTCTGTAACTTAAGGGTTAAAGGTACAGACCCTAGGGCTCAACAGGCCAAGGTCCAAATCCCTGCTCTGAGAACTGTAGCTTGGCCTTGGGGAAGATACTTTGTACCTCTGAACCTCACTGATTTATGAAGGTTAGAGTTGGCAACATGTGACAGCCAGCCCAAATCAACAGTGACCGAAATGCACCATGACTTACACATTTGCATTAAAGAAGTGTGGGCTTGCTGTCCAGGACTTGTATAGAATGTCCATGAAGCCACTATGGACCCAGGCTCCCTCCCCTGTCTACTCCACCATCCCTAGGGTGTGGCTTTGTCTTCACAGGCCAAGATAGCTCCAGAAGCTCCATTCACAGCATCTACATTCTACTACATCTGCATTCTACAGGTGGCAGGATGATGGAAAGGCCTGAAATATTGGTTTTGGACCCCTTCCTTATAGTAAAATGCCAGGTACTAAATGAAAACCCTTTCGGTCATTCATTCAACAAATATTTGTTGAGCACCTACTATGTGCCAGTGGCAATAGCAGGCACTAGAAATACAATGGTGAATAAGCTATCTTATTGGTTCCTGTCTTATGGAACCTATCTTATGGTTCCTGTCCTCATGGGCCACAGGGTACTGGAAGGGCCATAAGAATGATTTAATTGGCATGGCAATAAGCCCTGTGAAAGAAAAAAGAGTATGAGAGGTTAAAAATCATAGACACAGAGGACCTGATCTAGGTGCAGGCACCAAGAAAATGTTTCTTTGGGGAACTAAATTTGTGCCTTGACCTGTGAGATGACTAGTAATTACTACATGGGCAGAAATTGCTTGTTGCCTAGACAATATCCACATACACACACTCTCTCTGTCTCCTCCCACCACTCTCCCCGACATCCCAGACAAAGTCTTACTCTTGTTGCCCATGCTGGAGTGCAGTGGCACAATCATAGCTTACTACATCCTTGAACTCCTGGGTTCAAGCAATCCTCCCACCTCGGCCTCCCAATGTGCTGGGATTACAAGCATGAGCCACTGCACCTAGCTGAGACTTTCTTTCTTTTCTAGTTTTAGAACCCAGATTTTATTCAGGATAGCAGCCCTCCTTCCAGACAGGGATGGCCAGTGGAATGTAGGCGGAAGTTGTTGAAAAGCGTTCTTGAAAGGGCATGACTCAACTGGGTGGGTGCCATTGGTCTTTCCCCTTCTTCCTGCCTAGCTGACACGGCAGCAACCACAGACCTTGAGGATGGAAACTATGCACCGAATGTTGGGAAAGGCAGCCTCATTCACACAGCCCTTTGACTCCCTCCTTAGCCACATAAAAACGAGCCTGGGACCAGCACAGTGGCTCACGCCTGTAATCTTAGCACTTTGGGAAGTCAAGGCGGGCGGATCACTGGAAGTCAGGGGTTTGGGTCCAGCTTGGCCAACATGGCAAAGTCCCATCTCTACTAAAAATACAAAAGTTAGCCAAGTATGGTGGCGCATGTCTATAATCGCAGCTACTCAGGAGGCTGAGGCCGGAGAATCACTTGAACTCAGGAGGTGGAGGTTTCAATGAGCCTAGATTGTGCCACTGTGCTCCAGCCTGGGCGACAGAGCAAGACTCCGTGTCTCAAAAAAAAAAAAAAAAAAAAAAAAAAAAAAAGTGCCTGGAACATTTCCTAAGAGATAAAAGAGAAGACAAAGAGCCTGGCCGGGCGTGGTGGCTCATGCCTGTAATCACAGCACTTTGGGAGGCCAAGGCAGGCGTATCATCTGAGGTCAGGAGTCCGAGACCAGCCTGACCAACATGGAGAAATGCCATCTCTACTAAAAATACAAAGTGAGCCGGGTGTGGTGGTGCATGCCTGTAATCACAGGAACTCGGGAGGCTGTGGCAGGAGAATCGCTGGAACCCGGGAGGTGGAGGTTGCGGTGAGCCAAGACCGCGCCATTTCACTCCAGCCTGTGCAAGAAGAGCGAAACTCGTCTCAACAAAAACAGAGACAGAGAGCCCACACAGCGTGGGCCGGGCTTATCACCTTGTGCGGGAATGTCTTTCCCCGTTTCAGGCTCAGTGTGTGCTCCTTTGTCCTGTTTAAGCAGGTGTGTTAATGGCCCTCAGGGATGCCTCTGGCTATCAGTATTTTAGACCCCACAGGGGCAGGGAGGAGACAGGGTCCTTCTGCTACTGCATGAAACAGGTGCGGGGGGGGGTGTGTCTGCTGCGAGGGGACTCACTGGTCATGGGGGACCAGCATCCACTATTGAAGCCAATTTTGCTGTCTCTTCTCTGTGTGAGTAAAGCACTGTTCCATTCAGGGTTCAACTGTGTTGTGTTTCCGTTGGTGACTCAGACACCAGAATGCAGTGGGCGGAAGGGCTGGGTCTTCTGTTCCTGATAATAGGCAACAGATGTCACTTGCTTGACAGTTTGGCTCAGTGAGCAAGTCTCTATGAGACGCATCATGATGGGGTAGAAACGCAAGGGCTTGTCAGCCACATTGCCCCAGGGTGTTGCAGACTCTTTGGGGTGTAGAGGGGCAGGGGAGGCTGGCCTCCCTCTGATCACAGGGTGATATTCCCATGGTGTCCCAGGGGCCACAGACAATGTCAGAGGGAAGTGGGAGGAGCCCCTAGTGCAGAGAGTTTCACCTATCCCAGTCACTTGCTGGCCTCAAATAAGATCTGTTTGCACTCAACACAGAACCACCAATGGCACTGCTGGAAACAGAACTGTGGAAATGAGGTCCTTCTCTGAGAATGAAACACAAAAATGGAAGGACAAATATGGACGAATGCCAGGGAAGTCTCACGCAGCCTGGCTGGCACATCTGTTCGATAAAGGAACAATATAGACGCAAATGTCTCAGGCCAAATGGCACAGTTAAGGATGAGGCCAGTTGAAACAGGGTCCTTTCCAGCAGTAGCCTTGGAAGTTGTTTAATAAACCATGGACCAGACACTGCCTTTGCAGCCTTTGGAGCCTGCTGGCCCCACAGAACTGCTGGTGACCCCAAAATCCACACATGCCAATTGGAGTCTGTGGCAGCAGGAAACTGCCACTAGAGGACACCAGCCTCTCCAATCTTTGACATATAATTGCCTGAGGCAGCCACCAGATACACCCCTTTCAAACAGCAGCTCCTTGCTTGCTATTGGGCACTGGTGGAGGCTGAGCATCCTATAGCCAGAGCGCTGCGTATGATGCTATGACCTAAACTGCCCATTCTCACTTTCGTGTTTATGAATCCTATCAATAAAATTGGATAGGCTCAATAGAGCTTAATTAGCAAATGGAAACGGAACATCCAAGATCAGGCCCAGCCAGGACCACAGAAACTAAAATCCGCCATAAACAAACAGCCAGCTTAGCAAAAGGAATGAAGAGACCCACTGTTAATGCTTTGCCCCTCCAGTGGTGACCTGGGGTCCAGGATTCAAAGATGTACCTGCCAATGGTATGACATGGTTTACTGATGAGTCTTCGAAACAAAGCAAATGGGGTGCCCTGGCTTGTGGCTACCATCTGGCTAGCAGATGGTCATCTTTTGACTTGACTGGATATGAATGTTCTCCCTAATGGGCCAAACTGTGTGCAGTGGTGATGACCACACAGGCCACACCTACCACTATACCTTGCTACTTTTCACTGACTCATGGGATGTTGCCAAAAGTCTAACATGTGATTGGGGAATGGCAGCTGAATGACTGCACTACTGAGAGATCCCCCACGTGGGGACAAGAACTATGGAAGCAGCTTGCTGACTGGGAAGGATGAATATATGTCACTCACGTGGATGCTCATAGAAAATGGCCTTTTGAGATGGATCATGAATGAAACTCTCGCCGATCAAGCTTATGCCCTATGAGTGACAACCGCCTGCTTGATACATCAACCCACTAGACATGGAAGTCCGCCACAGACACAAGAAGGCGCCAAGGCCTGAGGGATGATCCTGAAAGATGAGACTAAGGATGCAGTACAATCTTGTGATTCTTGCCAATGGGCCTAAATTGTTTCGAGAGGAAAATTAGGGCACATAAACTGAGGACTAGGACACACCTAAGTCTGGTAGGTTGACCTCATTGGACCCTTGACCCCTAGCCATGGGCCCCATTGGTGCCTCACTGCCACTGATACCTACTCAGGCTATGGTGTTGCCATTCCAGTCTGTCCTATGGATGCTATAGCTACCATAGGGGCCCTTGAAAAGAACTTATGTTTTTGGATACCCCAAGAGACTTCACTCTGACCAAGGAACCTCTTTCATCGTCCAAGCAATACAACAATGGGTGGATCTTTGTTTTTTTTTTTTTTTTTTGAAACAGAGTTTCGCTCTTGTTGCCCAGGCTGGAGTGCAATGGCATGATCTTGGCTCACTACAACCTCCACCTCCCGGGTTAAAGCAATTCTCCTGTCTCAGCCTTCCAAGTAGCTGGGATTACAGGCGTGCACCACTGACTTCCATGGAATATGATGGACTTTCCACGCACCCTGTCATCCACAGGGACATGGAGCCATTGAACAATGGAACATCCCACTCACACAGTCACTGATGAAAGGACATGTGGCCTGCGAATGGTGTGGCACCCCTGTCTCACCAGGGCAATGTAGACAGTGAACACTCCATTTTAGCACAACAGATACATGGCTCAAGATGTTCAGTGTGTGCAGTGTGCGCATCAACGACCTTCAGACACACTCCCCAGCTCTCAGTGTTTCACACTCTGTGCTGGTGGGGTGAGTGTAGGTAGTCAGGGCAGGGGCGGGGGTGTCAAAGGGTCATGCTGCTATAGCACAAGAGAGGTACATGGAGGCCAATTGCCCTGTGTCTGCTGCAGGGGGACCCATTGGCCATGGGGGACCAACACCCACTACTGAAGCTGCTTCTGCTCTGTCTCTTCTGTGTGTGAGTAAATCATTGTTCTGTCCCATTCTTGACTGCACTTGGACTTCTGCTCCTGATAATAGGTGTCAACCGTAAATAATGAGATTCAGAAACTGAATGCGTATCAACTGGACAGGATAGCACTTACATATCTATAGACAAGAGTTGACTGCATCTCATAACTGTCTGCAATTTACAGAGTTGTGAAAAAGCTTCCATAGAATCTGAGTAAGATAACCCAAAGGAATTTCCTCAACAGTTTCTCTGGGCTGGGCAAGGTGGCGTGCACTTGTAATCCCAGTGCTTTGAAAGGCTGTTGTGGGAGGATCACTTCAGCCCAGGAGTTTGAGACCAGCCTGAGCAAGAGAGAGAGACCCCATCTCTACTAAAAGCAAACAAACAAACAAACAAAAGCCAGGCCTAGTGGCACAAGCCTGTAGTCTCACCTACTCGGGAGGCTCAGGTGGGAGGATCACTTGAGCCCAAGACTTCAAGTTTACAGTGAGCTACAATCGTGCCACTGCACTCCAGCCTGGCCGATAGAGCCAGACCCTGTCTTTAAGAAAAGGGTTTCTCTGGATGATGCATTGGTTTTCACCAAGGCACCACTCTTCCCAGCACTGCTCAGTCTTTCTCCATCCTTGACTCCAGTGTCTATCAACCATAAATAGCTTTCACCACCCCACCCCACCAGCTTCTACAAAGACTGTCTATTGACTCCAACATCCACACTAAACGTCTCTTCCTGCCTTTCAAGATTCCCTTTAATCCAGCATCACTCTCTTTGTATAACTACCTCTCATTCCAGGCAGGCCTGATCTCTCCACCCCCAAGCCAAGCCAGCACCCTCCCACACATTCTCCTGACTCAGATCTCCACCTCAATCATCTATAGCATTCTCATTCTGCTGGCTCCTTTCAAGCTTTCTCTTTGTTTTTGCTTCTATTATCTGAAAGCCACACATAGCACCCATCCTGTTCTTTAATTATAGATGCTACCTGCACTAGACCTTGATCATGAATTCATTCAAACATATTATGAGCACCCTGTATTGGTTCCAGGGACAGTCTAAATGCTAGATCTAGGTACTCGCTATGCAGAGATGAAAAAGGCATGGCTCCCTAGACGACTGGGGGGAAACAGACAATAAGAATGAAACCACCTTTGCAAATATTATAACTAAGAATATTATGACAGCAGGCCGGGAGCGGTGGCTCACGCCTATAATCCCAGCACTTTGTGAGGCCAAGGCAGGCGGATCACGAGGTCCGGATTTCGAGACCAGCCTGGCCAACATGGCGAAACCTCGCCTCTACTAAAAACACAAAAATGTGCCGGGCACAGTGGCTCACGTCTGTAATCCCAGCACTTTGGGAGGCTGAGGGGGATGGATCACCGGAGGTCAAGAGTTCAAGAGCAGCCTGGCCAAGATGGCCAAACACTGTCTCTACTAAAAATACAGAAATTAGCCGGGCGTGGTGTTGGGCGCCTGTAGTCCCAGCTACTCGAGAGGCTGAGGCAGGAGAATCTCTTGAACCCGGGAGGCGGGGGTTGCAGTGAGTCAAGATCGCGCCATTGCACTCCAGCCAGGGATACAGGAGGGAGACTCCGCCTCAAAAAAAAAAAAAAAAGATTAGCCGGGTGTGGTGGCAGGCGCCGGTAATCCCAGCTACTCCGGAGGATGAGGCAGGAGAATCGTTTGAACTAGGGAGGCGGAGGCTGCAGTGAGCCGAGATAACTCCATTGCACTCCAACCTGGGCGACAGAGTGAGACTCCGACTCAAAAAAACAAAACAAACAAAAAACCGAAAACTCAGTAGGAGTGTCTTACTATTCAGCAACTTTGAGAACAAGCTCTGGTACTCAGTTCCTATTTCCCGGGAGTTGCCCAGCGCTCCGCCCAGGCCCGCTCTCAGAGCTCGCCTCGCCTCCGTCCCACCCATCGTGTGACGTCACCCTCTCGGTCCCGCCCCTCTACTTCGCGTTCGTCCCGGGACTGTAAACCGCGTCCGGAAGCCCCGCCTTTTCGCCCCCGCCCGCATGCGCACGCGCACACGAATGCGGGCGCACCCTTGAGTCCCCTCAACAGCCGCGGGTTGGTCCCAACAGTCCAGTCGGCCGGTGCTGCCCATCCGCCCCACCCCCCAGACGCAAGTCCGCTCGCCCGGCGCCCGAGCCCGTTCGCGCGCGCGCCGTCTGCACCCCGAAAGCCACGCCCCCAGGCGCGCGCCCGCCCACCGCTCTCCACGTGCTCGCTGGAGGGCGGCGCGAGGGGCTGAGCCGACAAGATGTTCTTGCTGCCTCTTCCGGCTGCGGGGCGAGTTGTCGTCCGACGTCTGGCGGTGAGACGTTTCGGGAGCCGGGATCTCTCCGCCGCAGACATGACGAAGGTGAGAGGCGGCGGCTCGCTCTCGGTGCGATGCTGGGGCCATGCCCGTGGGCGACTGGGCTGCTGGGCGGGTCGAAGCTGCAGTGTGCGGGGCGTCCACGCCAAGTTGCAAAAATCAGTTTAAAAGAAAAATTCTCTCCTTGCGGGGATCGGCCTAGGCCGCTGAGGACCCCAGCGATCGTATTGAGGGCGCGCTTCCCGTTTGGGGCGAGGGGGTGATGGCTGTAGCCGCCCTTTACCTGGCTCCGCTCGGCCGCGCGCTTGCTCCGGTTGTCACCCGCGGTCCTCGCAGTAACCCGGGGAAGGACGCAGCGGTGGGGCCCCCACCCGAGCTTGGGGGAGTTTGCCAAGGTGAAAGGGTTTCTGAGGTCCCAGAGTCACAGGGCTCTTTCCCCCGCGGAAGTGAAAGGTCAGGGAGTTAAGTGGTTTGGAAGGGTTTCTAGAGGAAATGCATGTCTTTCTAGAGAAAAGGGCTTTGCAGAGACACCCACATTTCCCAGAATTAAGAGCACCTTCCAGAAGAAAAGAAAAGTGAACTCCAAAAAATTACGAAGGTCGCTCGTCAGATGTGAAGGATCTGGAAAGGGAATGACTCTCGGAACCAGCACAAGCTTGGGAGTCACACCTGAGCACCAGAAAGAGATGACTGTCCCTGCAGAAGAACGTTCTAGGTGGAGCTTGAGCTCCAGCCTCCTGCAGGTATCTCAGTGGCTAAGGGACCAGTCGCCTGACCAGTGCTGTCTCCAGTACTGTGCCACAGCCTACCCAGATAACAGTTGCCCAGTTGGCTTGATTCCCGGGGAGTGAACAATCTTAGGAAAGTTAGAACCTGGCAGAGTTAATAATGCCAAGGAAGGCTGTTGTCTTGGGTGGAAAAGACCGAGAGGTCACTATTCTGAGTGTCTGTGTGGTTTTGTGGAAAGACCAACTGATGGGTGGGAAGACATCTGGATTCTCACTCAGTCCTACCACACAGGAGCTCCTTTGTCAAATTAGGTTTCAGTTTCCTTATCGGTCAAGAGGGAATGAGACTACTTGTTCTTTCCACCTCGTAGAATTGCCGTCAGGCAGACGAAACATTTTTAAAGTCATAAATTGCCGTGCAAAAGTAAATACTAAGTATTACTAGGTTTACTTCCTCATTTCTGGTATTTGAGACCTGGGACTTGCAAAGGAGAAGAAGGGAGTGAGCCGCTAAGTGCTTAGCAGAATGCTTCTACCCTCTCTAGGAAGTTGGTACTTCTCTTACAGCCTCTGTGTTGACCGCAGTCCTTACGTGGCAACAGTCCTTATGATGGGAGGCACAGCCATTGCCTTGATTGGAACGGCATCCTAGGATATCTGGGATTTGCACTTGAGTATTGTAGGAGAGGAAAATCTTCCTTCTATCCTCCTAGGTTCTGTGGCTGGGCCGAAGAAAACTGATGTAAGATATATTAAGAGAAAAGAATACAGATTTTATTTACTGCTTTTACGTGTACACGGGAGTCTGCAAGAGGAAAATGAAGACCTGAAGAAGCATTGGGCCCAAAACCTTGTATACCTTTCTAAACAAAGGACAATACATTGTGGGGATGTGACAAGACAAAGGGGCTTGGATTAGTAAACTGTGGAATAATCACTAGGAAATCATACGGGGGGGGGAGGGAACTAATAGAAGATAAGGGTAAGTTCAGTAGGTTTATTTGTACAGGTCCATTTTGGTGTTGACTTCGTTTCTGGTGATAAGAATGTTCTCCTTTTCCTGGTACAGGGAGATCACCTTTCTCATGGGGATTTGTATGACCTGCTTTTAGGGAGAAAGGGAGGTCAGAGAGCCCTTCTACACCTGCTGTTTCTCAAGCGCCTTTAGCTCAAAATAACCAGTGTGCCAAAGCGGTACATTTTGGAGTGGCATGTACTGATTCCTTTCAGGGTCTAACTTGGATTTTTCTTAACAAATCCATTTTTCTAAATGGATTTTTCTTAAACAAAACATCTTTCTGCTCTATTTGAAAGTGAAGCTGTCTCCTGCGAGTGAGCACAAAAACCCAGGGCAATGTCCAGGACGGGTAGTGATGGGTCTTGCTTTGGCAGGAATCTGAAACACTTGGGCAGGTGCACATGTAGCTGAGCCCAGCTCCTGCTGCCATTTTGGCTTTCTTCTGTCCTTGGGGAGGACAAGGTTTGTGTGGAATTATTTGTTCCTTCTGGAATCTGGGGACTCCTGAGCCCCTCTAAGGGATCTACTCTAATTCTATGTTATTTATGTTTTTTGCTTATTCCCAGGGCCTTGTTTTAGGAATCTATTCCAAAGAAAAAGAAGATGATGTGCCGCAGTTCACAAGTGCAGGAGAGAATTTTGATAAATTGATAGCTGGAAAGCTGAGAGAGACTTTGAACATGTAAGTGTTGCTTGTGGGCTCTAGTTCTTAAAGTGCCACCAAATCAAAATGGTATTTTTTCTTTTATTTTTTGAAACAGTCTTACTCTGTTGCCCAGGCTGGAGTGCAGTGGCACGATCTCGACTCACTGCAACCTCTGCCTCCTGGGTTCAAGTGGTTCTCATGCCTCAGACGTCCAAGTATCTGGGATCACAGGCATGCCCCACCACTCCTGGCTAATTTATATATTATTAGTAGAGTCAGTTTACCGTCGTTGGCCAGGTTGGTGTTGAACCCCTGGCCTCAAGTGATCTGCCTGCCTCCACCTCTCAAAGTGCTGGGATTACAGGTGTGAGCCACTGTGCCAGGCCAAGAATATTTTTCTGTGCCTTTTTGTCAGAAGAGACAGTTCTGGGAAGTGCTCTGGTCAGAAGCAGAAGTGAAAGCCTGTGTCTTTGGAGTGCACTTTGGTACTTTGTTTCAGTATGAATGGGTCTGCAGTTCTGGGAAGTCAGGCTATTTCCAGCCCAATCACAAATCTATTGGGAAGGAGGGATCCAGAATAATCTGGAAAGTACCAGATTTCCTCAGCCCACCCTCCTAGCTCAAATTCACTTTCCCCACCCTCTTCCTCCCAGCTGCCTTCTCACCAGCCTCTCTACTTCTTTTAACTCCCCTTTTCTTGTGAGAGACAGCAGGATCCCTAAGAGAGTTAATAGCAGCCTAAGGGTTTTGCTCTTTTATTGCATGCCTGGAGTTGCAAGGGTTTCTCAAAATTTAAAATATCTGTGAATCACCTGGGGATACAGTTAAAATACAAAAAGTCTCCGTGGGGCTGGAGATCCTGACAGCAGGGAAACATTGTAACTGCGTGCTATATTTGGCAGACATAGAAGTATTCACGTAAACCACTGCAACTACGGTATTAATTAGAATCTAATAGATGCAGTCTAATTATGGTAACTAATCATCAGTTAAGAGAATTTGTATCTCTTCTCAATTTCTTATCAGTTCTTGCAATACACGGAGCATTCTCAAGTGCACTGATTAATTCACTAATCCGAAAGCTAACCTGTGAGTACGGAACACCCTGCGTTCCTAATGGATGGCTGTCAGCTGCATTCCAGAGCATCTGTGCCACGGGCCTTTTATAGTCATGGATCTGTTTTGTTTGGAAATTGCCCAGGATAGTCAGTATCCGGTTCGGGTGTCCGGTCTGTAGAGAAACCACATAGATATACAACCTCCAGGCCAAACACCACTTAGATTACTGCAGTGTTTTTGGTGTCTTGTGTCTTTTATTGAAAAAGTTTGAGATTCATTGGGTTCAGCGTCAGTCAGTGCTCAGATGCCTTGTGCAGCTGTGGCATTGCTTTCCATTGTTTTCAAATATGTTTGTGTTAGATCTAATCTGAAAGTTTGTTAAATAGTTTTTGAGCTAGAATTAGAAAGGCTACACCTAAGAAATCTGGGCTGGGCACGGTAGATCAGCAGTGTAATCTGTATTACACCTGTCATCCCAGCACCTTGGGAGGTTGAGGTGGGAGGATTGCTTGAGCCCAGGAGTTTGAGGACAGCCTAGGCAACATAATGAGACCCTGTCTCTATCAAAAAAAAAAATAAATAAAGAAAGAAATCTGGCTTGAGAGCATTCTGTATTTGGATAAAAACATTGGTGAAAAAGACCATGGAAGCAGTTAGCAGAATAGTGTGATAATGGTGAGTATGTAAGTGTGCCTTCCCAAGTGAGCAGAGCAAACTACCTGTTTTAAAACGACTGTTTCCTCTTGTTTTAGATCTGGACCACCTCTGAAGGCAGGCAAGACTCGAACCTTTTATGGTCTGCATCAGGTATGAGAAGAACATGATCATTTGGTAAACCCTCAATGAGCACCTAATGTATACCAAGTATTGTGACTGTCTAGTCATACTAAACATTTTGTGTTGGATTGTATGATTTTATTCCGGTATTAAGCAGAAACATTTAAGATTAAGAGGCAAATTACTGTCAAAAAGTACTGCCTATCTTATATTCCTCAATCTGAAGGCTTTCTTTATCCGGTTGTGGCTCTGGCTTACATAGAATTATTTGCAGAAGTATCCTCACTCACTCTGCCTCTCAAACATAGAAGTTATAAAATTTTGCCAGGACACACAGGTTTAAAGAAAAAAAAACCACAACCAAATTTCACCATGAGTTTAGCCCTGTTGCTACAGTTAAAGTAATTGTGTGGGAGCTCAGTGAGTTTCCACGTGTAAAATTCCCTGCTGGAAATGAACGCATGAAAGAAATAAAGTGGTTGATTTGGTGTATCTGTGGGACAGGACTTCCCCAGCGTGGTGCTAGTTGGCCTCGGCAAAAAGGCAGCTGGAATCGACGAACAGGAAAACTGGCATGAAGGCAAAGAAAACATCAGAGCTGCTGTTGCAGGTTATTTTACTTTTTAAGTTTAAAGAATCCTAAGGATCCACTCTTTATGATGACCTCTCTTTCCCCCTTTTTGTCCTTTTACCAATCGGTACCCCTTCCCACGTTCACACAGGCATAATTCATCTTAACAAAAATTCAGTTCTTCTTGCTGAATATGCTTGGCTTTATGATAAATACAGAAGATTAGCTAATGGAATTTTATTTTTAATGTGTCTATATCTTGTTGGGGTGTTTTTACTACCATTTGTTCGCTCTTGTCATGTTAGAGCTGTGTTTTACCGAAACCTGTAGTGCGTAGATTTTTTGTAATGCCACCCTGATGTTTCCTGACTTTTAAATAACACAGAGTCATCAGATTTTACAAAGAAGGAGAGTAAGGAAGCAAAGCGTGGCATGCGTGTTTATCACTAGCCAAAGATGTGTGCCTGTCCCAGTGTGTCCCAGCAGAGGTCATTGAGTCACTTAGCGTTAAGCAGCAGGACAGGCCTAATACCGTCAAGAGCTATGATTAAAGATGCTTTAGAAAACATTTCTGAAACAGTGATAATTGGCTTGATTACTCTTTAGGCCTGTGTATATTGTAAATGCTCATTAACTTCAGATGTCACTGAAGTGGTTATTTAATAACTTTTATTTGAGAGTTTTTGCTGACCTGATCTTAATAAAATGCTGTGTTAATAATGGACTTTGCTCAGTTCCTTGGATGTAATTTCAGCATCATCATTTCCCTGCCATTTTTAATCAGAGAAGTTCTTAGCAATTGGGAAGCTTCATCAGGAAATCCTAGTGTTTCAGAAATAATCCTAGGAATAATTGCCACTTCCTGAGAGCCTGTATTGCTCTCCGGGGGGAGCTGTTCATTCTTTCCATCAGCCTGTCCTCACCACCAGCACCTGGGAGTGAGGTACTTTCTGTGAAACGCACTCACATCTTCATTTTTCAGAAGAGGAAATGAGGCTCAGAACATTTGGGTATCAGGGCTGGGGTTTGAACCCCAGGGCTGTTTTCTCAGCACACCACACCATGCCTCTGCTGTGTGCTATTTGAATTGTCTTGGACTGACTCCAGTTTTCTGATTCCTCTGTCCTTTCAAGCGGGGTGCAGGCAGGTTCAAGACCTGGAGCTCTCTTCTGTGGAGGTGGATCCCTGTGGAGACGCTCAGGCTGCTGCGGAGGGAGCGGTGCTTGGTCTCTATGAATACGATGACCTGAAGCAAAAAAAGAAGATGACTGTGTCCGCGAAGCTCTATGGAAGGTGATGGAAGCAAATTAGGAGGAGGGTGGTGCTCCCTGGCATTCTGACAGCCTGGCTTTTGGGATATGAGCTGCTTGCTTTTCAGCACCACCCACAGCTGCATGGCTTGGCTGTGACCTCCCCATTGCCTCAGCCGTTTTAATAATGTGGTCACAATTAAGCCCAAGCTCTGCTCCTGGCTCTCGTCTTGTGTCTGTTTCCCCCATGACTCCTGGATCCCTCCCTGCTCTGATTACAAGGAAGCCATAAACAGGTAGCTCTTACCTGAGAGGAAGGAATGACATGACAGACATATCCCACAGGTTTCAACCCAGATGATGTTCATTTGGCTGGCACCTGCTGGCCTTGTGCTAAACGCAAGCACCACACAGATGAAGAGATCCTCTGGATGCTTGGTCCTTGCCCTTGTGGGCTAGTGGGGTCCCTGCTATCAGGAATAAATAAGATGAGACCTTCAGCAGATGGTGCCAAGCACAGTGGGGGCCCTGGCACTGCCCAAGGGTTGGCAGCTGTGGGGAGTGGGGGAGAGTGCGGGCTCTGCAGCCAGTCAGCATGGGCTTAAGTCCTGCCTCCACCACTTACTCGTTGGGGGACCTTGCTGGTTACATGACTGAAATCTCTGTGCTTCATTTTCTACTTTTGTTAATAGAGTCGTAACACTGATTTCATGGGGTTTGTGTCATCATCCAAAAGGGCACATCAAGTGGGGGGCACGTGGTAGGCGTTCCAGGCCATCTACTGGTACTCACCCACCTCTGTGTTGCCACAGGAAGAGCCAGGGTTGTGAAACACGTGCCTGTATCCTTTCTCTTCTAAAGCTGGTCCTGCTTACAGAAGGGTTGGAATTTGGAGCCCTGGCTTAGGTAAAAGAAGGCAAAAAGGCCTTCAGTGCCACATTAGAGCCACTGCCGTATGCTTGCTTTGCAGTTAGCACTTGGGGCTCCATCATTCCTGATACAGTGAAGGAGAACAAAACGCGCCTTTCTGTGGAAGCCTCTTCTCTTCATTTATGTGGCAGATTTAGAGCTTCAAAGACCCCACAGCACAGGCCCTTTTTTATGCAGCTGAGGATTCTGAAGGGAAGTGCCTGACCGGATACCCTCTGGTTCTGCTGCACGTGGCCATGTTTTCTAGCTCTTTGCACCATACCATCTGCTGCCCTGGGTCAGATCACGAAAAATGAATCCAGGTCCTGAGTGCCAATCGTTTTTAATTTGTAGTCTTCCTCTTTTGTTTTCTGTAGGGTAAGAGTGTCTCCTAGTTGGCAGGCAGTCGGCATTCTTGAGAGGTTATTTGACAGTCACTTTATCTTTCTTCTGCCAGTGGGGATCAGGAGGCCTGGCAGAAAGGAGTCCTGTTTGCTTCTGGGCAGAACTTGGCACGCCAGTTGATGGAGACGCCAGCCAATGAGATGACGCCAACCAGATTTGCCGAAATTATTGAGAAGAATCTCAAAAGTGCTAGTAGTAAAACCGAGGTCCATATCAGGTAATTCAGGATTGTGTCACAGACTTGGGATGTTACAGCCAGAAGGAGCCCTTGAGATCCTAAAATCCAGCTCCCTCACTATTTAGAGGAATAACTTGAAACCAGAGATTTGAGATGACCCACGGGGGGCCACACAGGCGCTGGAATAGAGCTGAGTTTGAGGTTCTTTCTATCTGTCCTTGCCTTTGAGAGAGTGCCATGGTACACTATGTACGTGTATGTTTCATAACCGTGTTATTCAGACACAATTAACGTACCATACAGTTCACCAATGCGAAGTGTGCAATTCAATGATTTCAATGATTTTTTTTTTTCTTTTTTTTTTTTTTTGAGACAAGGTTTTGCTCTGTTGCCCAGGCTGGAGGGCAGAGGCATGAACATGGGCTCAAACTCCTGGGCTCCGGCCTTCCACCCTAGCCCCCTGAATAGCTGGGTTTACAGGTGTGTGCCACCATGCCCAACTAATTTCTTAATTTTTTGTAGAGATGGGTCCCGCCATGTTGCCCATGCTGGTCTTGAACTCCTGGGCTGAAGCAATCTCACCTTTTCCTCCTAAAGTGCTGAAATTATAGCCATGAGCCCCCCAGCCTGGCCTGATATTTAGAATATTCACAGAGTTGTGCTACTATGACCACAATCAATTTTAGAACATTTTCATAACCCCCAAAAGAAACCCTGTACCCATTAGCAGTTACTGCCTGATTCCCATCCCCTAAAACCATCAGGGGATGGACACCGGTTGTTTTTTACCTTTTTTTTCTTTTTGGTTGAATAGGAGTTGAATTGCTGAATCAAATGGTAGCTCTGTTTAATTTTTTGAGGAACTTAACATGGTTTATTTTGGTGAATTCTTCCTATCTTCACTTTTGGACACAAATGAAGAACACAGCATGCCTCACTAGACATGGGATGGGAATTTCTGCCGCGTAGATTCCCTTAGCCTAGACTCCAGCATCAGTGCTCCCAGGCAGCCCTGAGTACCATGTCAGTGGGAGGCTGTTGGAGCTGAAAGGCTGCTCGTCCAGTTCCGTCGCTCTCTTGGGATCTCCAGCCCTTTAAGCAAACCAACTCTGAGCATTTGGGAATTTATGATTAAAACACGTCAACAGGTATTTGTTTGACCTAAAGAATTCTTTATTGTCAAAGCTGTTTCCCAAGGGTACTTCCATTTTAAAGAATTCTTTAGTACTTAATTGTGATTAGAGTTCACTTTTTTTTCAGGAATGCACCTATGGTTTAGGCAGTGAAGAAAAATTTATAGTCTATAGAAAACACAGTACTTAGAGCTTGATAAAATTTCTGGAATGGTTAGTATATGTTTAATCTATAGCAGTGTTTAGGTTCTTTTGGTCACCAAATAATGGTAATGACAGCTCCTCTGGTGTGCCTGGGATTTGTCATACAAAGATGCATGACAGTGGTCCTTGTCCTTGCAAAAAGTGAGGATATTGTAAGAAGGAATAGGCAGGTAAATGGGGTTTGCAGAGGGTGCTGCAGGAGCAGAGGGACGAGGGGGACTGCCAAAGAATATGGAGCTGCTGGTGCGATTGTCCACGCCTCTATTTGCAGCTACTCAGGAGGCAGGCAGGAGGGTAGATCAAGTCCAGAAGTTCAAGGCCAGCCTAGGGAACATAGCAAGACCCATCTCTAAAATAAAAATTTTAAAAAGAATATGGAGTCTAGGCCAGGGGTAGTGGCTCATGCCTGTAATCCCAGCACTTGGGAGGCTGAGGCAGGTGGATCACTTAAGGTCAGGAGTTCGAGACCAGCCTGGCCAACATGGCGAAACCCCATCTCTACCAGAAGTACAAAACTTAGCTGGGAGTGGTGGTGCGTGCCTGTGTTCCCAGCTACTCAAGAAGCTGAGGCACAAGAATCGCTTGAATCTGGGAGACAGAGGTTGCAGTGAGCTGAGATCACACCACTGCACTCCAACCTGAGCGACAGAGTGACACTGTGTCTCAAAAAAAAAAAAAAAAAAAAAGACTGGAGCCTACGCAGAGTCCTGTAGGTTGTTTAGAAGTTAATAGTACAAGAGAGTGGGGCAGGGCAGTTCAGGTGAAGAAGGTGCAAGGCTTGTAGCCATGCAAAGAGAAAAGAGTTCAGCAGAGACCAGGCAGGACGCATGGGTGGAGTATGACTCGTTAAACTGAGACATAGCTGCACTAAGCCCTCTCCGTTGTAGGTTGGTGTATATCAGAGATACACAGGCAGTTCTTCCACAAGGGCAGGACTTTAATCAGACGTCAAGCACTGAGTTAATGATTTAAAATGCCCACATTGCCCAGCCTTGTTTTTTGTTTTTTTTTTTTTTTTTTTGAAGTGATTTTTAAAACTGTTTTATCTTCCAATTTTAAATTTTTTTCCCTTCGAAGTGTGCTGATCATCCCACCATGATGCAGTCCTAGTTTAATCATTTTAACAAGTGGCTGGCAAGTGCTGGAGGAGCATTCCTGGGCTGTGGTTGTTACTGGTTTGTGAGAGGATAGGATTTCTTTCTTGGCCTAGTTACTGTGGCCAGAAATCAATACAAAGCCCTTTTGTGCTCCTAGCCTAGAAAGAAGAGCAATATGGCATCAGTTTTCTAGTTTGAACTAAGGACTGTTTCCATTCTGTTACCCCCCTAATCCCGTGTTTATCGAGTAAGAACTAATTAGTTTTCTCACTTAAATCAAAGATGCCTCAAGCTACAGTTGAAACTGTGAGAAACAGTATGTGACAACATTAAAGAGATAGAATTCAGGAGTTCTTTTTTTTTTTTTTTTTTTTTTTTTGAGACAGTCTGGCTCTGTCGCCCAGGCTGGAGCGCAGTGACTGGATCTCAGCTCACTGCAACTCCGCCTCCCAGGTTCACGCCATTCTCCTGCCTCAGCCTCCCGAGTAGCTGGGACTACAGGCGCCCGCCACCTCGCCTGGCTAGTTTTTTGTATTTTTTAGTAGAGATGGGGTTTCACCGTGTTAGCCAGGATGGTCTCAATCTCCTGAGCTCGTGATCCACCCGTCTCGGCCTCCCAAAGTGCTGGGATTACAGGCTTGAGCCACCGCGCCCGGCCTCAGCAGTTCTTAAAAAGCAAATAAATAGGCTATTTTTTTCCAGTCATTGGAATATAGCTTTGGTTTGCTGTTTGTTGGTTGAATTTTTTTTTTTTTTTCATTTTTAGAAATAAAGCAATGGATCCCTTACCTATCTTTAAGCACTCTTTGTGGTCTCAGAGCCTATTCCTAATTTTATTTTTTTAAGAGACAGGGTGTTGCTATGTTGCCCAGGTTGAGTGCTGTGGCGAGATCGTGGCTCACTGCAGCCTTGACCTCTAGGGCTCAAGCGAGCCTCTTGTCTTAGCCTCTGCGATAGCTAGGACAACAGGCATGCACCAACATGCCTGGCTAATTTTGTCTTTTTTTCTTTTTCTGTAGAGACCGAGTCTCAACTTGTTGCCTCGGCTGGTCTCAAATTTCTATGCTTAAATAATCCTCCTGCATTGGCCTCTAATTTCATCTTTATTATATCTTACCTTATTTGTTTTAGAGACAGTTTCACTTTTTTGCCCAGGCTGGTTTCGAACTCCTGAGCTGAAGCAGTTCTCTCACCTCAGCCTCCCAAAGTGCTGGGATTATAGGCATGAGCCACCGCACCCGGCCTTCTAACTTCATCTTTAAATTAAAATTGTAGAAATATCTGAGTAGACTGGAGGGAGGAAATTAATTATATAGACTACAGACTATTAGTTGACATTGTATTAGGTGACTTCTCTTAGTAACTCGATCATCTTGTGATGAAAGAGTTACAGACCTCATTTTATAGATGGGGAGATAGGCTTAGAATCAAGGGACTTGCCCAAGAATATACAGAAAGCAAATAATGGGACCTGATAATTGAAACCTTAATGTGTGTATACTTTAAGAGCTTGTATATTATATGTTTCCACACACTGTGATGAGCTTTTTCTGTTATTTTGAAATAAACCTAACAGTATATTTACTTTTTCCCTCTTTCGGCCCTATAGACCCAAGTCTTGGATTGAGGAACAGGCAATGGGATCATTCCTCAGTGTGGCCAAAGGATCTGATGAGCCCCCAGTCTTCTTGGAAATTCACTACAAAGGCAGCCCCAATGCAAACGAACCACCCCTGGTGTTTGTTGGGAAAGGAATTACCTTTGACAGGTATTTTTTATGGTGTCTGTGTTTTGTATTTTGGTGAATTATTTGTATGCAGTTAAATTACTTGGTGATAGGGGTTTTTTTTGTTTGATTTTTGTTCTTCTTGTTGTTGTTGTTTTGTTTTTTTTTTTGAGGCATAGTCTTACTCTGTCACCCAGGCTAGAGTGCAGTGGCACGATCTCGGCTCACTGCAGCCTCCACCTCCCAGGCTGAAGCAATCCTTGCGCCTCAGCCTCCCAAAATGCTGAGATTACAGGCGTGAGCCACTGCGCCTGGCCAGTTTATAGTTTGATTCAAAAGCATGGTGTTTGGCTGAAGGTATACATTACTTTAAATTTATTATGCTACCACCTCTAAAATGCTTAGAATATGTCAGAGACTGTAAGGTATTTTGCATGTGTTAGCCCTAACCATACCCCTGTGGGCTAGGTATTGTAGACATTCTACAGGTAAAGAAACCATGACTCAGAGTTTAAATAATTTGTTCAAAGTTCTTTAACTAGAAGTGGAGTCAGAAGTCAAACTCAGGTGTGTCCTTTTTTTAAAAAAAATAGAGAGATGAGTTCTTACTATGTTGCCCATACTGGTCTTAAACCGCTGTCTCAAGCAGTCCTCCCACCTCAGCCTCCCAGAGTGCTGGGGTTGTAGGTATGAGCCACTGTGCTCTGCCTAAAGTGTCTTCAGATTTTTCTGCCATGCACTTTGCTTGTCCTCTGTGGCTGTTAGAGATTCTCCACGAGGTTAGTGGTGATGCCCCTGTTTGGACTGTGCTGTCTTCCCTTTGCTTGCTTCAGATGATTACTTCTTTTAGCCGACCAGTCTAGCTCCCATGAATCTGGTTCAACCATTAGTATTTCTTAGAGTTGGAAACTATATCTGGTTATGTCAACCAAGGAGAGACTGAACTGAGAAAGACAGTGGAGTTTGGTATTTCCCATGGGAAGCATTTGCCACCAAACACAAGTTTCAGGGATGCCAGCGAGTATGAGGCGTAAAATGGGCTGCTTAGCAAAAAATCTAGGTTAGAGAAACACATGAGGGGTTTTATTTGGTTAACTACAGGACTTCTCAGGGTACAGAATATAGCATTTTCTGTATTTCCTTTTGAAGGAACCCTGATTTCTGGGAATCACGTTACCTGCAGACTACTTTGGAAAATGCTGCTAGAGAACCATAAGATGTTGATGTTCCCTGGTACATTTTTGTGCCCTTTCTGGAACTCTTGTAGATGTAGGAAGCCCCTGTCATTGGCATAGCTTGCTGTCAGTGTGGTTTCCTTGTGTTAGCAGGTCAAAGTGCCTCTTGTGTCTCCCACCCCCTAGTTCACATTTTCCCCTTTAAAGCATTGATCTCCAAATGGTTTTCCTGGTATAGCCCGTTGGTAAAAGATCTTGAGCACGTCCCTTTCAAAATATGCATGCTTTTTTATAAGTTACATGCATTATACTATTGTACTAAAATGTATATCGTAAAAACAATACAGCAAATACAATTTAGAAAGTTAAACTGTTTTTTGTTTTTTTTTACTAGAGACGAGGTCTCACTATGTTGCCCTGGCTGGTTTTGAACTTCTGAGCTCAAGCAATCTGCCTGCCTTGGCCTCCCAAAGTGGTGGGATTACAGGTGTGAGCCACCACACCCAGCCTAAACTGTTTTTTTTTTTTTGGAGACGGAATCTTGCTCTGTTGTCCAGGCTAGAGTGCATTGGCATGGTCTCAGCTCAGTGCAACCTCTGCCTCCCTGGTTCAAGCGATTCTCCTGCCTGAGCCACCCGAGTAGCTGGGATTACAGGGGCCTGCTACCATGCCCGGCTAATTTTTTTGTATTTTTAGTCCTGAGTAACTGGGATTACAGGTGTCTGCCACCACGCCTGGCTAATTTTTTTGTATTTTTAGTAGAGACGGGGTTTTACCGTGTTGGCCAGGCTGGTCTCAAACTCCTGACCTCGTGATCCACCCACCCACCTTGGCCTCCCAAAGTGCTGGGATTACGGGTGTGAGCCACCACGCCTGGCCCTAAACTGTTTTTAAATGTCTTGCCAATTGTGACACAAATATTTTTATGCTAAGGGTGAAATTTATTGTTAATTTAAATCCACATTTGCATTTTTTGCTGAGAATAAAAACAAAGAGGTCTAAACCCAAAGGCCTAAACCCAAAGCCGCCTTTGGGTTTAGAAAAGGCTTCCTTGCAGCAGTGTCAGTTTTAGTTGAAGATGGGAAGGATCAGGGGGAATCAGCCCAGCAGAGACTAGGGACAGGCATTCTAGTACAGGGAAACATGGTGAAGGCTGCAAGGTGGGAAGGAGCAGGGTAAATTCCTGGTATGGCAAGAGTACCGGTGTGCCTGCACACAAGAGCATGATGGACAGAAGGGGCAAGATATGGCCAGAGAGGTACACAGAAGCTTGGTCGCTGCAGGCCTGTTTAGATTTTGGACTCTGCTCTAAGAACAGTTCGAAGTAACTGAAAGGTTTCCAGCAAACGGAATGACATGAGATTTATACATACAGTGAAATTCACCCTCTAAGTGAGCAGCTCAGTGAGTTTGAACAAATGCGTGCACCCGGGTGGGTGCAGTGGCGTACACCTGTGATCTCAGCTACTTGGGAAGCTGAGGCAGGAGGATTACATGAGCCCAGGAGTTTAAGAGCAGCCTGTGCAACATAGTAAAACACCATCTTTAAATAAATAAATAGATTGATTGATTTTGAAAACCAAAAAACAAATGTATGCTCCTCCGCACTATTCACCATTGTCAGGAAAATACAACATTTTTATCATCCCCCAGAAGTTTCCTTCTGCCTTTTTGTAGTCATTCTCCCACTGCCTCTGCTCCAGACAGCCGATCATCTTTCTGTTACTGCAGACTAGTTTTGCCTATTCCGGAAATTCATATAAATGCAGTCTTTCATGTCTGGCTTCTTTCTTGCAGCATAGTATCTGGGGTTTATCTATGTTGTTGGTCATGTCAGTCATTCTTCCTTTTATATTGCTGAGTAGTGTTCCATTGTATGGGAATGCTAAATGTTGTTTACCCATTCATCTGTTGGTGGAAATTTGTGTTGTTTCCAGTTTTAGGCTATTAGGAAGAAAGTTAAGAGCGTCTGTAAGCCTTTGTGTGGACGTGTTTTCCTTACTCTTGCGTAAAATACCTAGGAAAACAGCCACTCTGTTGTATAATTGCGTGTTTAACTTTCAAGAAACTACCAGACTTTTCCAAAATGTTTACATTTTCACTTCTACCGTCAATGTACAAAGATTCTAATTGTTCTACACCTTCCTCAGTATTTGATATTGTCAGTCTTTATATTTCTGGCTGTACCAGTGAGTATACAGTCATCTCTCTTTGTGGTTTAATTTGCATTTCTCTAGTGACTAATGAAGTTGGTCATTTTTTATTTTTTTGTTTTTTATTTTTATTTTTTGAGACGGAGTCTCGCTCTGTCACCCAGGCTGGAGTGCACCTCCACCTCCTGGGTTCAAGCGATTCTCCTGCCTCAGCCTCCCGAGTAGCCGGGACTATAGGCACGCACCACCATGCCTGGCTAATTTTTGTATGTTTAGTAGAGATGGGTTTTCACCATGTTGGCCAGGCAGGTCTCAAACTCGTGACCTCAAGTGATCCGCCCGCCCCAGCCTCCCAGAGTGCTGGGATACAGGCGTGAACCACCACACCCAGCCAAAGCTGGACATTTTTTAATGTGCTTATTGGACATTGGTATATCTTCTGTAGTAAGGTATTCAAATCTTTTGTCCCTTTTTGTAGGAGTGTTTGCTTTACAGAGTTTTAAGGTTTTTAAAATGTATTTCGTTTTAAGTGAGTTTTAGCTTTTGAGGCTATGATTCACTTTGAATCTCTGTATATGGTGTGAAAAGACGTGGTTTGTTTTTTGTCTTTTTTTCCCCTATGTGGATGTTCATTTATTTCAACACTGTTTGTTGAAAAGACTGTCCTTTCCCTACTGGACTATCTTGGCACCTTGGGTGGAAATCAGTTGTCCATATAGTTGTAGGTCTGCCTCTGGACTCTGTATCCTTTCACCAGTGCCTGGAGACCAAGTATCTTGATTACTGTAGCAGCTTTGAGTAGACTTGAAATCTAGTCACATGAGTCCTCCAGCTTTGCTCTTCTTTTTCAGAATGACTTTGGCTATATCCTTTGCATTTTCATATACATTTTAGAATCTGCTTGGGTTTTTTGTTTGTTTGTTTTGTTTTGTTTTGTTTGAGACAGGGTCTCACTCTGTCGCCCAGGCTGGAGTGCAGTGGTGCAATGTCAGCCTGCTGCAGCCTCAACCTCCCTGGGCTCAGGTGATCCTCTCACCTCAGCCTCCCGAGTACCTGGGACTACAGATGCGCACCACTATGCCCAGCTAATTTTTGTATTTTTTATGGAGATGGAGTTTCGCCATGTTACCCAAGCTGGTCTCGAACTCCTGGGCTCAAGTGATCTGCCTGCCTCAGCCTCCCTAAGTGCTGGGATTACAGGCGTGAGCCACCACACTCGATGTATCTGCTTGTTTTTTCACACAACAAAACCTACTGAGAGTTTGATTGAGATAGATTTTGTGTGTGTGTAAAAATGTGCTGTCTTTGTGGTTAATGAAATGACAGTGGTGAGACTGATACAGAAAGACCCTTTAAGGAGACCTGACAAACATCTAAATGACAGAGGGTGGTAGCATCAACGAAGGCGGCTGAGTAGAAAATAAGTGGGTGGATTTGAGAGAGATTGAAAAAGTGAGCAAAGCTGATTGCTGATCTTTAACTGGTGGCTGCCTTAGAACCACAGTCATAGGAATTAGAGAGCTGAACTCCCAGAAGAGGCCTGCAGATAAATGTGGCAGGTGGACAGAAGAAAAACTTCAAATGCAAAAGTGTGTCCCCTTTGTCCATGGGGTATTCCCATGTGTTTTTCTTGTTTGAGCCAGGGGATCATCTTTAATTCTTGGTGAACATGCCCACCATCTAAGTAACAAGTGGTGCTGAGGTGAGTGAGAATTTGGGCTTACTTTTGAAGGAAAGCAGCCTTCAGAGCAGCAGGCATACCTCTCTCCAGTGAGCCACCAGGGCACGTGAGCAGCAGATCTCAATTAGAACTCCGAGTCGAAGCCCCTGGCTCTGTGCTTGGCCTGGGAAGCATGTTGCTTCCGGACTCCTGCAGACTGGAAGCAGAAAAGCCACTAACTAGTTAGAGGCCTCTTGGGGTCAGGTAGTTTGGTTTCTTGCTAATTGCAGCCTTATTCAGTTCTCATGCTGAAGTACCGTCTCTGAGCCGTTGGGCCTGTGCCTCATTCAGGTTGTATTTTGCCATCAGCAGGATAGAGCACACCTTGTGCGGTGTTGGAAGGAAATGTTAGCCCTCTGTCCTTCTGTGGGTTTGAGAGAAACGCTCCCAGTCGTCTATGAGCTCATCAGCTTTTCTTCACAGCTCGTGACCTTCACGTTCCATCAGTTGATCAATTCATAAAATTTGCTGAAAAGACTATGTGGGTGTCAGGAGTTAATGAGATAATAAAGAGATGGAATTTGCACAGTGTTGATTTTATGATATAGTAATATTTCCAGTGGCACTGTTTAAATTTCATTCAAGTAGAAATAAAATGAGCTAAAGGCCGGGCAAGGTGGCTCATGCCTGTAATCCTAGTACTTTGGGAGGCCGAGGTGGGCGGATCATGAGGTCAGGAGATTGACACCGTCCTGGCTAACACGGTGAAACCCCATCTCTATTAAAATACAAAAAATTAGCCGGGCGTGGTGGTGGGTGCCTGTAGTCCCAGCTACTCGGGAGGCTGAGGGAGGAGAATGGCATGAACCTGGGAGGTAGAGCTTGCAGTGAGCCAAGATCGTGCCACTGCACTCCAGCCTGGGCAACAGAGCGAGACTCTGTCTCCAAAAAAAAAAAAAAAAAAAAAGAGCTAAGACACTAATCTATATTTCTGGAATTATTTTGTGTTTTTTATAAAGACTGTACTATCATCATTGAAAATGTTGAAATCAGATTCTAAATTTATCATGATTGAAAATGTTGAAATCAGATTCTAAATTTAGAAAATTGACTTTTCTTTGGCATATATGGTGCTTTTATGTGGTGGTGAACTCTCAGTTTATAACTTTTTTTTTTTTTTTTTCCTTCCTTGAGACAGAGTCTCGCTCTGTCACCCAGGCTGGAGTGCAGTGGTGTGATCTCGGCTCACTGCAACCTCCGCCTCCCAGGTTCAAGCGATTCTCCTTCCTCAACCTCCCGAGTCGCTGGGACTACAGGCACGTGCCACCACACCTGGCTAATTTTTTGTAATTTTAACAGAGAGAGGGTTTCACCGTGTTAGCCAGGCTGGTCTCGATTTCCTGACCTCGTGATCTGCCCGCCTTGGCCTCCCAAAGTGCTAGGATTACAGGCGTGAGCCACCGTGCCTGGCTGTACTTTTTAAATAAAGTAATTTTGGCCATCTTCTTTGCTATTAATATTGCACACTGTCTGTTTCCCCATAGTGGTGGTATCTCCATCAAGGCTTCTGCAAATATGGACCTCATGAGGGCTGACATGGGAGGAGCTGCAACTATATGCTCAGCCATCGTATCTGCTGCAAAGCTCAATTTGCCCATTAATATTATAGGTAAGTGGGGCAAGGGATTACATCTCAGAGAGCTTCTGGATTCCAGCCAGGTGGGAGAACAGAGACAACAAATATGATTTCCCCTAATCTGAAAATATAAGAAATGATTTTTAAATAGTCATCAAGCAGAAGCTATTTAGCTCAGATAAATGTTTTACTGTCTGAGCTGATTGAGCTGAATGTATCTTGCAGCCCGTGGGCTGTAACTGGAGTTGATTTGTTTTACTTCTGCAAAAGGTGGTTAGCAGTCAGGGGCACATAATGTCAACTTTGTAGTTGACATTATGAAATGTGCTTGGTAACTGGGGTGGCAGGACATTGCTGGCTCATTGCCTCGTAGGATTGTGGCCGGTGAAATGGCACAACACACAGAAAGTGCCTAGTACAGAAAAAGTGCTCATTATGTGGCAGTTCTTAGTAGTGGAAGATACAAACTCCCAGGCACAGTGCTGGGAGTTTGTGTAATAGCATTGCTTATACTCATTTCAGAGCAGACGGGGAAGGAGGAGAGAGTCTTAGATTAAATAATAATGCCCAGAGTCATGTCCATTGCACAAGGAAGGTAGAACTGGAATCCAGGTCTGTCAGACATGCCCCCGTCCTTCACTATCATAGTCCTTTTATTTCCTGAACTATTTAAAACTCAATTGCAGACATCATGACATGTCCTCTAAGAAAAAGGACGTTCTATGTAATGACAAAACCATTATCTTTTCCAAGGATTAATACAGTAACCTAATTCAAGTTTCCAGTTGTGTAAAAAAACGTCCATTTTATTTATTTATACTTAGGGTTTTTTTTGTTTGTTTTTTTGGGTTTTTTTGAGACAGAGTTTTGCTCTTGTTGCCCAGGCTGGAGTGCAATGGCGCAATCTTGGCTAATCGTAACCTCCGCCTCCCGGGTTCAAGCAATTCTTCTGCCTCAGCCTCTTGAGTAGCTGGGACTACAGGCATATACCACCATGCCCAGCTAATTTTGTATTTTTAGTAGAGACCGGGTTTCTCCATGTTGGTCAGGCTGGTCTCGAAATCCTGACCTCAAGTGATCTGCCTGCCTTGGCCTCTCAAAATGTTGGGATTACAGGCATGAGCCACTGTGCCCAGCCTATATTTTGCTTTTGAATCCAGAAACTAATCAAGGACCACACATTGCCGTTGGTGCCATGTCCCTCTAGATTTCTTGAGTCTAGACCGTATTCCTATTTTCTTCCATGGCATTAGCAGTTTTGAAGGGTCTAGGCTTGTTTCGTGATATTCTGCAATTTGTATTTATTTGAATTGCTTCTTCTTGATTAGAATCAAGTTAGACTTCTTTGGGAAGAATGCTACATGGCTGATGTGTACATCTTGTTGCTGACACATCGTGTCAGTTGTGTCATTGGTGATGTTTGATCAGTGCGTTAAGGTGGCCTTTGTGTCTTGCTTCTCATGGCTCACAGGTGGCCTCTTGTCCCATGGATGGCATGTTTGGACCCAGCATGTATTGTGTGCTTTCATATATTCTTTCCAATAGGTCTGGCCCCTCTTTGTGAAAATATGCCCAGCGGCAAGGCCAACAAGCCAGGGGATGTTGTTAGAGCCAGGAACGGGAAGACCATCCAGGTTTGTAAATGCGAGACACAGCACTCCCCATCCGGCATTCCTCAGGAATCCCATGGTAGCCACATAACCATAGTTTGGATGGGTACAGAGACCCAGCACCATATTAAGGGAGGGTGCTTTCTTTAGTGCTGAGTAGGCTTTCTTTTCTTTTTCGTTTTCCTTTCCTGAAATGGGGTCTCGCTGTGTCACCCAGGCTGTAGTACAGTGGCGTGATCATGGCTCACTACAGCCTTGACCCCCCAGACTCAGGTGATCCTCACACCTTAGCGTTCTGAGTAGCTGGGACCACAGGTGCATGCCACCATGCCTGGCTAATTTTTTGTAGAGACAGGGTTTTGCCATGTTGCCCAGGCTGGTCCCGAACTCCTAGACTCAAGCGATCTGCCCACCTTGGCCTCCCAAAGTGCAAGGATTACAGGTGTGAGCCACCTTTCCCGGCCCCTGAGTAGCTTTTCTTGCAAAGGCACAAGTATCTCTTTTTGAAATTTTGAAGAATGTTTTTCCAGACAGATTGTTCCTCCCACTTCTGGTATGCTGTACACACACGTTTTGGTGAATTTGCCACCAGCCCTGCAGAGTGCGGCAAAGCAGTAAAATTGTGGGCTATCTTCTGGATCTACCTGTGCTATGAGTGACTTTTATCCATTTTAGCTGTTGAGGTGGAAAACGCTGTCCTACATCATGGGCCCTGCACTCAAGGGGATGTGGCAGCAGGTCCTCCATGTGGCACATGCATGCGTGTGTGTACAAGCCACCCATAATGACTGGACCTCTATTTAAAAGAAGGGAATATAGTTAGGAAGTGTTACTGAAGTTGCAAGAGTTTTCATTTTTAGGATTGAGACTGCCATGTAGCTGTAGCTTCTTAAGCTCTTTAACCCCATTTGCAGAAATCTTTACATTTTTCCCCTTCTTGTTACAAAGTTATGGATAAAGTGGGCCAGACATTTTTCTATTTATTTTGGCTTCCAAAGTCGTCAACCTTAGTCATCAACTCTGGTACAGGGATTACTATATTATTAGTAGTAGTATTTTATTTTTAATTAGAGATGGGGTTTCACCATCTTGCCCAGGCTGGTGTCAAACTCCTGGGCTCAAGCTGTTTGCCCACCTCTGCCTCCCAAGGTGCTGGGGAATTATTAAATAATATTTGCTCTCCCGATTAGATATGTTCCTATATTCTCATTGAAGTATATGAATGGTTTTGATAATGACATACGTCACAGTAGCTTTTTCCAACTTTTCTGTCGAACACTCTTGTAAGTGTCTAGTTTTTATATTCGTTACTCGTGCTGTTAACCTTTCTGTTTTTGACCCTCTGCAGGTTGATAACACTGATGCTGAGGGGAGGCTCATACTGGCTGATGCGCTCTGTTACGCACACACATTTAACCCGAAGGTCATCCTCAATGCTGCCACCTTAACAGGTCAGACTACGCACTTGCCTTGATTTTGTTTGAAGGAAGTCTTGTTTGTTGCATGGATTTCACACACTATACTTGGGCGTTATTTTGCTAAAATTTGGCTTAGTCCATTGGCATTCAAAGAGCTTTCACCAGAGGAATTGTTCTGCAGTTGTAAAATGTTTTGAATATTAGGTTTGTTGTTTTAAAACATTCCAGGCTGTACCTTTTTTGTTTGTTTGTTTTCTGAGACAGAGTCTTACTCTGTCGTCCAGGCTAGAGTGCAGTGGCGTGATCTCGGCTCACTGCAATCTCTGCCTCCCGAATTCAAGCGATTTTCCTGCCTCAGCCTTCCAAGTAGCTGGGATTACAGGTACGCGCCAACATACCCAGTGCATTTTTGTATTTTTAGTAGATACAGGGTTTTTGCCATGTTAGCCAGGCTGGTCTAGAACTCCTGACCTCAGGTGATCTGCCTGCCTCGGCCTCCCAAAGTGCTGGGGTTACAGGCATAAGCCACTGCACCTGGCCTAATTTTTATATTTTAGTAGAGATGGGGGTTTTGCCACGTTAGCCAGGCTGGTCTTGAACTCCTGACCTCAGGTGATCTGCCCGCCTTGGCCTCCCAAAGTGCTGGGATTACAGGCATGAGCCACCGTGCCCAGCCTGGGCTGTACCTTTAAATAAAGAAATAACATGTGGGCCAGATGAGCTCATCTAGAGTGACATCTAAAAATGATGTTAAGAGCTGGGAGCAGTGGCTCACGCCTGTAATCCGAACACTTTGGGAGGCTGAGTTGGGCAGATCATGAGGTCAGGAGATCAAGACCATCCTGGCCAACATAGTAAAACCTTGTCTTTACTAAAAATACAAAAATTAGCTGGGTGTGGTGGCGCGTGCCTGTAATCCCAGCTACTCGAGAGGCTGAGGCAGGAGAATCGTTTGAACCCAGGAGGCAGAGGTTGCACTGAGCCAAGATTGCACCACTGCACTCCAGCTTGGTGACAGAGCGAGACTCCCTCTCAAAAAAAAAAAAAAACATTAAATTTAATTTTAAAAAATGATGTTAAGAGATGGTTTCTGTTACAATTATCATTTGATACAGATCTGAAAAGATTAATGATAAATCCCCAAGTCAATAGCTTTCTTTTACTTTTTTTTTTTTTTTTTTGAGATAGAGTCTCGCTCTGTTGCCCAGGCTGGAGTGCAGTGGCGCGATCTCGGCTCACTGCAAGCTCCGCCTCCCGGGTTCACGCCATTCTCCTGCCTCAGCCTCCCGAGTAGCTGGGACTACAGGCGCCCGCCACTGTGCCCGGCTAATTTTTTTTTGTATTTTTAGTAGAGATGGGGTTTCACAGTGTGAGCCAGGATGGTCTCGATCTCCTGACCGCGTGATCCGCCCGTCTCGGCCTCCCAAAGTGCTGGGATTACAGGCTTGAGCCACCGTGCCCGGCCTCTTTTACTGTTTTATAACTAATTGTAATGTATCTGATATCCTCTGAGCTTTCAGAGCCTTTTTTTTTCCCACCCCCCCCCCGGAACTTTTTATACTTGACGTTATAAGGAAATAAAAACATTTTACAGGGTAGCAGGATCCTCATTTAACAAGTGACACAGTGTGAAACCTGCGCTTTAAGGCCAGGCTCAGGTGGAACTCCCAGCTGTGCCACCTGCTGGTCAGTTAGACAGGCAAGTTCATTATCGCTTTTGAGCATTGGTAGCTGGGGACAATTCCATTTACCTGGAAGAGTTGTAAAGGCTGGAGGGAATTTTTGGAAAGCCTCTTTAATACAGGCTGTGACACCACCAGTCCTGGAGGGCCGGGAATAGATTCCTAAAGGAATGACTAATTTCTGAATCTTAAAGTCAGACTCTACCACTTTTAAGATGAAAATTTAGATCATTTTTTATCCTTTGGTTTTATTCTTGCCCTGGTCATGTTGAGCCTTTACTTTGGCAGAAATCATGTTCCCTTTTATATGTGGGTCTAAAGTAGTCCATAAGTCTATTGCTAAGAGTTCTTTTTCAAAGCTGGTATTATAGTGTTTCCATGGTTTTTGGTCTACCTATTCAGTTTAGCAAACACTTTAAGCTGAAAAGCAGAGCTTCTAGGGTGGGGGTTGGGGGAGGCAGTGGCAGTGAAGCAGGTACCCCCTTACTGTAAATGAGGAATCACAGAGGATAGATACATCAGATACATCAAGTTCTACAACTTAAACATAACTTTCATAATTACCACTTGGGAAATACTTTTCCTAGATTCTTAATAGCAGCATTCTACCCCACTTTTTTCTCAGTCTGAGGGGTTGAGAAGGTGGGAAAAGCCCTAAGTAACCAAGGGTGACCTGGGTGTGCTTTCAGACCACACCGGGTGATGGTTCCCCAAATACTATAGATCCCCTTCTGAGTTCCAGAAGCTAGGGTTCCAAGAGGAGAATAAGAACCAGTTTCTAAGCTCAGGCTCTTGATAGGAGGAAGTACACAGTCTTTCAGAAATAGAAGACCTGATTTTAAAACTTGTTCTCACTTTTAATAACACATGACTTTGGACTAGGCTTTAGTTGTCTCATTCATAAAAGGGGTATAACAACACCTCGTTCACAGGAAGGATGCCTGCGAAGATTAAAGGAGACGATACAGGTTGATGTGCATGGCCCAGTACATCATAGACACTGAACAGATGTTAGTGTCCTTTGAAAGGCAGGCCATACCCCAGATTGTAGGAACAGTGACATATTCGGGGATGGCCATCCAATCATGGTGCTTCTCTTCATTTTCATAATGCATGGGCATAATTTAGTATGGAATGACTGTGGTGCTATCCTCACTTTCCTTGGGGCTTTGATGTTTCTTCCAGACTATGAGCAATTCTGGTAACATCCATCAGTGAGCATCACAACACAAGGCTCCAAATGTGCCTTGCAAAGGAAAATGGGAATTATGCCTCTGCTACTAGTAGTTCTGAAATGGGTGGTGGTAATAATTCTGGAATTAGAGAAAATAAGCTATTTAAATATATAATGAAATCATCTTTAGAGCCGTGTCCCAACTGGACTACCTTAAATATTTATGCCTGCCATTTTCTATTACTTTAAGAGAAGATGGCATGTTCTTTTTTGAGGGGATTGTTCATCTTTTCTGTGACAAATTTTAAAACCGATAGATGACTCTTAGGGGGTTGATTGAAATATTTTGAGGACAAGTGAATAATTATGTAAAAAACCACTAACTTGAAAAGTATTAATGGATATGTATATATTGTCCCTCAGTATGCATGGGGAATTGGTTCTAGGATCCCCCCTCAGATACCAAACCCACGATGCTCACATCCCTTATGTAAAATGGCGTAGTATTTAAATATAACCTATGTACATCCTCCAGTATACTTAAGTCATCTCTAGATTACGTATACTGCCTAATACAATATAAATGCTATGTAAATATTCATTACACTGTATTGTTTAGGGAATAATGACAAGAAAAAAGAGTCTGTGTGTTCAGTACCGATGCAGCCATCTCCCCTGCTTCAAAATATTTCCCGTCTGCATTTGGTTGACTCCGTAGATGCAGAACACATGGATAACGGAGGGCTGACTAGTTAGTAGTATCTTCAAGTTTCAGTTTTCCTTGGGAGAGATGCTAATGAGCAGTTTCATGTAAAGACATGGTTAAGAATTTAAGGAGCAACTTGGACATACTTTGCATTACAGGGAGCAAATGCCACCTTGTGAAGACTGTAGATTTCCCCCAGTTTCAGTGCTGTCTCCTCTGACATTCCATATGCGTGTCCTGGTACTGATGGTGGTGGGTTCAGTGCTTGTCCTGGTACTGAAGGATAGTAAGGTTTGCTTTTCCTTTCAATACTTAACTCCTTTATGCCAGGCAGTGTGCTTTCTGGGCCCTAAGGATATGCATAGGAAGCAGACGTGTTCCTTGACTCAGTGCTTACAGATGGGCCAGGCAAGTAACAAAGGAGACTGCCGAGAGCTAATACCACAACTAAAGGAGGCAGCACTAATGGCTGTACCTGATTGTCTCTTCTCAAGAGGATCTGCAAATCTGGATTTTTAAGTTGATTTTTTAAAAATATGCTAATTAGAAAAAAACTAAAGATGAAACAGGTAAATATGAATGCAGTGATAATAGATATCAAAGTCTTATAGCAATACTTAGATGTGATTAAAATTGCTGAAAAATTAGATTCCTCAATGCCAGTAGTATGTAAGTTATGATACCTCCATCCAGTGGACTATTTTTAAATCATTAAAAAGACTTTCAAACATTTGTTTATAAAAAAGGAATAATTTTTCCTTTTTTTTTTTGAGACGGAGTCTCGCTCTGTTGCCCAGGCTGGAGTGCAGTGGCCGGATCTCAGCTCACTGCAACCTCTGCCTCCCAGGTTCAAGCCATTCTCCTGCCTCAGCCGCCCGAGTAACTGGGATTACAGGCATGCGCCACCACACCCGGATTTTTGTATATTTAGTAGAGACAGAGTTTCACCATATTGGTCAGGCTGATCTCGAACTCCTGACCTCAAGTGATCCACCCGTCTCGGCCTCCCAAAATGCTGGGATTACAGGCATGAGCCACCACGCCCAGCCAAAGAGGAATAGAATAAATTTTTAAAGCATAAAAGGAAGAACACGGCGGGCGTGATGGCTCACACCTGTAATCCCTTTCGGAGGCCAGGGCGGGCAGATCATGAGGATCTTGATCAGGAGATCAAGACCATCCTGGCTAACACGGTGAAATCCCCTCTCTACTAAAAATACCAAAAAAATTAGCCAGGCGTGGTGGCAC
>NW_012109741.1:876915-884802 GCF_000951045.1 Mandrillus leucophaeus | reverse complement strand
TTTTTCTTTTTTTGAGACAGAGTCTCACTCTGCCGCCCAGGCTAGAGTGCAATGGTGTGATCTCGACTCACTGCAACTTCCGCCTCCTGGGTTCAAGTGATTCTCCCTGTCTCAGCCTCCCGAGTAGCTGGGATTACAGGTGCCCACTACCACGCCCGGCTAATTTTTGTATTTTTAGTAGAGACGGGGATTCTCCATGTTGGCTAGGCTGGTCTTGAACACCTGACCTCAGGTGAGCCTCCCATGATGGGATTACAGGTGTGAGCCACTGTGCCCTGCCCAAAAAGAAATTTTTAATTAGCTGGGCATGGCGGCATGTACCTGTAATTCCAGCTACTCAGGAGGCTGAGGCAGAAGGATCACTTGAGCCCAGGAGTCTGAGGCTGCATGCAGTGAGCTCTGATCACACCACTACACTGCAGCCTGGGTGACAGTGAGACCTTTCTCAAAAAAAAGGTTTAGAGGTCTGGAAGGAAATGTCAAAAATAGGTAACAGTTATCCCTACGATGCAATTATTGGTCAAATTCAGTAGGTTCCTTTTGTGCATTTCCTAATAATTTAAGTGAATTCTGGCTTGAAAAACATAACAATATGGTAAGTATTTACAGGAAAGATTTTCTAAGCTTATCTATTTTTGAAAGTGAGGAAGCCATTAAATAGGTTACGTGCTAAGGTTTCCGTCTGCGGGGTGGAGGAGCCCATTTTGCCTAGAGAGACTGCACTTGACCTGAGGGCTTGTGTTTTACAGGTGCCATGGATGTAGCTTTGGGGTCAGGTGCCACTGGGGTCTTTACCAATTCGTCCTGGCTTTGGAACAAACTCTTCGAGGTAGGAATAATATTTGTATATCTAAATTGTAGAGATGGTGAATAAATTATCATAGCCTTAGAAGGATAGACTTCTTCAACCCTGTGTTAGAGATTTTTATGCTGCAGGTTTGCCTTTGAATTGAAAATGAACTGCAGCAATAAATTGAGTTCAGTGGCATTGGGTTTTCCACAAATGCTTCTAAAGGAGGGGATGATACCCCCTGCTCCCCTCCGGTAGCCTCAAGAGTCCTGTGAAAATGTCTCATGAACGCTGTGGTCATAGTTTAGAATCCCTGAGGTAGAAACGGCTTTGAAGATGGCTTTGTGGAGCAGCGTTTGTGACTGCGTGTCGTGAGTCATGTAAGGGAGTTCACCCTGCAGCGATGAGGATGTCTTCAGACTCCTGTGCTCTGTGCCTCCCTCCATGACCCTTCACAGCCAGCCTCTTCCCAGCAGTCACCCCCATTTCCACACACACACACACACACACACCACCCTCACTTACTGCCATTGGTTTTCAACTGCCCACGCCACTGTTAGCCCAACTCAGCCTGTCTCTGTGACAGGCCAAGTGACTCTGGCCTCCTGACACCTGGTTTAGCTTCTGTGATAATCCTCTTGGGCTGCCTTCTCTGGTGATTCTCCTGTCCTTCTCTTCATCTATTCCCTTTGGCCGCCTTTTGGCTGGTGTTCAGTTCAAGGATATAGGATGTTTCTACTCTACACAGTCCTCAGAGGGAAGCTCCAGCCAACACATGTGCCTGATTGCTCCCGTCTCTCTCCTGAGCCCCAGCCTCTGTGTACCCATGTGGTTGCTAGACAGCTCCAGCTGGCTGCTGACTCATTCAACTAGTAATTAATGGGAGCTTACTCGGTGCTAGTGGAGGACAAACATAAAATGTCCCCAAATATAATCTTGAGGGTGGTTTAAGGTCTAAACTTATTTTCACCCTAAACTGCTTCCCCTTCATATAGGTCATCATTCGTGAAGCCCAGTTTTCCCAGCTCTGCAATACTCAGCCCCATCCTCTCCTTCCAGGCCGGGCCAGGAACCTCTCCTCTGGCCTCCCACATAACTGTTATCCCTCTCTTTCATGGCACCCACAACATTGTTGTTTTGACTTTTAAAAATCATTTAAGCTTTAAAAAAAAATCTCAGTTATATGTGCATAAATCAACATCAGCAGCCCACAGTCTGTTTTCCAGAAGGCAGCCACTTTCAACCCTTGGCTGATTCATCTAGTATTTACTTATGTCTTAAAATAACAGCTTATATTGCTGCTTCTTGATTTTTCACTTTTAGGTCTTTGACTTTTTACCAGTGAGTTAAATAATCTGTTTATGTATCTGTTTCTCCTACTAGCCTGTAGGCCCTTAGGTGACTCAGATAGTAGTATTTCAGCATACCTGATGGTGCTCAATAGTTCAGTAAACGATGAATGAGTGAGTGGGTAAATGATGAATGAATGAATGTGGCCACTGTGTCTCAGGGTTTCAGCGATACAGGTCCAGTCATGTGTTTCTGTCACATTGAAGTGACCTGCCACGTAAGAACTCTTTCACCCTAATGAACCCACAAAGCCTGTAATTGTAGTTTGATGATTTTAGCAAAATGCCCTATAGATTTGTGAAATTGCTTCACAGCTCTCCTGCTTTCTTTTTATTATTTATTTGTTTGTTTGTTTATTTATTTATTTTTGAGACGGAGTCTCACTCTGTCGCCAGGTTGGAGTGCCATGATGCAATCTTGGCTCACTGCAACCTCTGCCTCCTGGGTTCAAGCGATTCTCCTGCCTCAGCCTCAGAAGTAGCTGGGACTGCAGGTGCACGCCACCACGCTCAGCTAATTTTTTGTATTTTTAGTAGAGACCGCGTTTCACCATGTTGGCCAGGATGGTCTCGATTTCTTGACCTCATGATCCACCTGCTTCAGCCTCCCAAAGTGCTGGGATTACAGGTGTGAGCCACCGTGCCTGGCCTCCTGGTTTCTTTTATAGTTCTAAAATAAATCTTTTAATGAGTGGACACAATTCTGAATCCTATTTTATAATTTCATGTTTTAGAGTAACAGGTTAGAACAACTCTTCCTTCATGCATTGAGCATGTTAATGCCATGAATTTCCCAGAACCGCCTCATCCACTCTTCCACCTGTCATACCTGTTTCTTCTAGGCCAGCATTGAAACAGGGGACCGTGTCTGGAGGATGCCTCTCTTCGAACATTATACAAGACAGGTTGTAGATTGCCAGCTTGCTGATGTTAACAACATTGGAAAATATAGGTATGTAAGATAAGCTAAATGTACATTTATACAATCATCCTTGATTGCCAAAATAGCTATTTTCAATTTTATCCCCTTATAAAAGGTTTAACTATTTAATATCCTTTCGGTGTAGTGCTTGTAAGCTTTTTAATGTCTTTCAAAAAGCTTTTTAAAGCTTTTTTATTTTCAAGTATATCTTCAACCAGGTCTCAAAATTTGCATGTTTCTAATCTAACAGTAATTTTAAGTAAATGGTAAGGGAAAGAGATGGAAAATACGGGAATTCATTACCATAGCAAAAAGGGATATGGAATGTATCCTTTACTGCTTAAAGCAATATCTGAAAGTAAATATTCTGAAAGTGATATGTGGGTTAGCATCTTAATTGGTCCTATAAGCTTGACTTTTGTTCTCTGGTTATAGAATGTACTTAACAAGAATGTGGGATCTCAGTGCACAGTTACATGGGGTTGTAAAGTGCTTTTTGTCTTTCTCTTCAGATCTGCGGGAGCATGTACAGCTGCAGCATTCCTGAAAGAATTCGTGACTCATCCTAAGTGGGCACATTTAGACATAGCAGGCGTGATGACCAACAAAGATGAGGTTCCCTATCTCCGGAAAGGCATGACCGGGAGGCCCACAAGGACTCTCATCGAGTTCTTACTTCGTTTCAGTCAAGACAATGCTTAGTTCAGATACTCAAAAATGTCTTCAGTCTGTCTTAAGTTGGACAGTTGAACTTAAAAGGTTTTTGAATAAATGGATGAAAATCTTTTAACGGAGACAAAGGATGGTATTTAAAAATGTAGAACACAATGAAATTTGTATGCCTTGAGTTTTTTTTCATTTTACACAAAGATTTATAAAGGTAAAGTTAATATCTTACTTGACAAGGATTTTTAAGATACTCTATAAATGATTAAAATTTTTAGAACTTCCTAATCACCTTTCAGAGTATATGTTTTTAATTGATAAGCAAAATTGTACCTCAGATTTGTGATGCTAGGAACATGAGCAAACTGAAAATTACTATGCACTTGTCAGAAACAATAAATCCAACTTTTGTGCCCTCTGGTGTGGCTCTGATATTTACTTACATATTGCTACAAACCCACTAACTTATTGGAATATCATTCGTCTTTGTAGCCATGTTATATGAACTGTGTAATTAAATTGGCACACAGTGGTCTATGTATTTTCTCAATGTTCCTCATCACTTAAAGTGGCTTGGCACATGATTTCCAAAATGAATCGGTCAGAATGATACTAGCTAACCATCGTTGACTTACCATCTGCCAGACACTGTCCTCAGTGTTTTCAGGTATTAAATTATTGAGTCTTACCCAATGAGACAGGTACTATTATTACCCTCATATGACAGATGAGGGAAATGAGGCACAAGAGAGGTTTAGTAACATGCCACTGATGTCACAGAGCAAGTAACTGGTAGCTCAAAGTTCAAGCCAGGTGGTCTGGCTGCTGCACTGGTACACCGCAATGCTCTTTTTCAGTTCAGTGACTTGAATGGATGTAGAATTTATCTGAAGTACTGAAGTAAGAAACATGACCACAGGCCAAGCACAGTGGCTAATGCCTGTAATCCCAGCATTCCGAGAGGCCAAGGCAGTAGGATTGCTTGAGGCCAGGAGTTTGAGACCAGTTTGGGCAACATAGTTAGACCCTTGTCTCTATTTTATGAAATTTTAAAAAGAAACAATTCAAGCCAGCAACACCGTGTTGATAAAAGAAATGATCATAAAAGGGACTGTCAGCTGAGCCCAGCTACTCTGGAGGCTGAGGTGGGAAGATTGCTTGAGCCTGGAGGTCAAGGCTGCAGTGAGCCCTGATCATGCCACTGCACTCCACCCTGGGTGAAAGAGCAATAACCTGTCTTGGGCCAGGTGCGGTGGCTCACACCTGTAATCCCAGCACTTTGGGAGGCCGAGGCAGGCAGATCACAAGGTCAGGAGTTCAAGACCAGCCTGGCCAATATGGTGAAACCCCATCTCTACTAAAAATACAAAGGAAATTAGCCAGGCATGGTGGCACATGCTTGTAATCCCAGCTACGAGGGAGACTGAGGCAGAGAATTGCTTGAACCTGGGAGGTGGATGTTGCAGTAAGCCAAGATCGCACCACTGCACTCCAGCTTGGGCGACAGAGCTAGACTCCATCTCAAACAAAAAACAAACCTGTTTCAAAAAGCAGGTGGGGAGGCAGGCGGATGCCGTGGTTCACACCTGTAATCTCAGCACTTTAGGAGGCCATGGCGGGAGGATAACTTGGAGCCCAGGAGTTTGAGACTACCCTGGGCAACATAGTGAGACCCTGTCTCTATAAAAAAATAATTTTAAGGCTGGGTGCAGTGGCTCACACTTGTAATCCCAGCACTTAGAGAGGCCGAGGCGGGTGGATCACAAGGTCAGGAGACTGAGACCATCCTGGCCAACATGGTGAAACCCCATCTCTACTAAAAATACAAAAATTAGCTGGGCGCGGTGGTGCATACCTGTAATCCCAGCTACTCGGGAGGCTGAGGCAGGAGAATCGCTGGAGGCAGAGGTTGCAGTGAGCCAAGATTGTGCCACAGCACTCTAGCCTGGCAACAGCGAGGCTTTATCTCTAAATAAATAAATAGGTCCCAGCTACTCAGAAGGCTGGGGCAGGAGGATTGTGTGAGCCCAGGAGTTTGAGGCTGCAGTGAGCTATGAGTGAGTTATGAGCCACTGTACTCTGGCTGGGGCAACAGACCAAGACCCCATCTCTTAAAAAAAAAAAAAAAGACTGTCTATGGGTAAAACTGTTTGCTCACCTCCTGAGACTATAACCAATCAACATAATTCCATTGGTGCAGACTTAGAACAAAGCTCTCCTCTTTTACTTTTGTATCCGATGAATCAAATTAATCCATCAATGGGATGTGTGCCCTTTTTTTAACTTCGAAAATGTTTGACAGGAAAAGCTCTTTGTTACTGTTAATTTTAACATTAAAGAAATTTGACGTGCAAAAATATTGTATATCTAAAGTGGTTTATAGAGGGAATGGAAATGAGCATGCATGTTTGTGGTATTTATTAGAATTAAAACCCGGTAAGTGTAGTGAGCAAACACAGTTTTCCCTGGTTATCCATGTTCAGAAGTCACTTCATCAGGAAAGATGGAATCAGAGGGTTGGAATTACAGGCTTATGAAGGAAACTGAAAACAGATTTATTCTGGGTGATACAGAGCCTCAGTCGGGCTTTGCTAGAAGGCTTTCTGTCAAGGCTTTTTATGGATAAAGGAACAATGGAACTCTTGTGTTTACTAGTGTGTGGGATACAAAAAGCATAGCACAGGCCCTGGTTTCATGTGGCTTACCTAATCTGGTTGAGATGAATTTTTTTTTTTTTTTTTTGAAGATAGTCTCATTCTGTCACCCAGGCTGGAGTGCAGTAGCGTGATCTCAACTGACTGCAACCTCTGCCTCCCGGGTTCAAGCGATTCTCATGCCTCAGCCTCCCAGGTAGCTGGGACTACAGGTGCACACCACCACATCCAGCTAGTTTCTGCATTTTTAGTAGAGATGGGTTTTGCCATGTTGCCCAGGCTGGTCTCGAACTCCTGGCCTCAAGTGATCCACCTGTATAGGCCTCCCAAAGTGCTGGGATTACAGATGTGAGCCGCCACTGTGCCTGACTGAGATGAAATTTAACAGTTGTCACTGAACGTGCATCTAGCTGCCAAGAACTTCATGAACCCTGTCTCTCCTAAAAATACAAAAACTAGCTGGGCGTGGTGGCATGTGTCTATAGTCCCAGCTACTTGGGAGACTGAGGCAGGAGAAATCACTTGAACCAGGAGGCAGAGGTTATAGTGAGCCAAGATTGCACCACTGCCCTCCAACACCAGCCTGGGTGATAGGGCATGATTCCCTCTCAAAACAAAAAAAGTTACATTCAAATCACACTAACATTCTATTCCCAACCAGTTGGTTGTTAAACAAATCATGGTTTATTTGACCCAAGTCTCACCACCACTGTCTCAGCTGCCCTGGTACAAGTCACCATCCTCTCTGCACGCCTAGATAACTCTCACTGGTCTCCCTGCCTTCTCCACTTGTTCTCCTGTTATCTGTGTGACTAGAAAGATTATTTTAAAACATAAATCAGGCCAGGCCCAATGGCTCATGCCTGTAATCTCAGAATTTTGGGAGGCCAAAGTGGGAGGATCACTTGAGGCCAGGAGCTCAAGATTAGCCTGGACAACATAGTGAGACCTTATCTCTAAAAATTAAAAAAAGGGAGTTACATCGTGTCACTCCTTAGCAACTCAGTCTACACGAGGCACTGTATTAAACCTCTACATACATTATCTTGTTCTTGGTAATTTTTCTAAAACAGTGTTCCCTCATCTTATAAATGAAGTGATGGGTTTTCAGCAAAATCCAAAAAATGTTAGTGCTTTTTTGTGCAGTACTCCAGGGGGATTGCAAGAGAAATACCACTGACCATGCCCTCAGGAAATTTACACTGAGGTTAGGTAAACTGGATATTAATGAGACTTGAAAGGCTGGGCACAGTGGCTCACTCCTGTAATTCCAGCACTTTGGGAGGCCAAGGTAGGTGGATTTCTTGAGCCCAGGACTTCCAGACCAGCCTGGTCAACATGGCAAGACCCCATCTCTATAAAAAATTAACCAGGTGTGGTGGTGCAGGCCTGTAGTGCCAGCTACTTGGGAGGCTGGCTGGGAGAATTGCTGGAGCCTGGGACGCGGAAGTTACAGTGAGCTGTAATTGTGAAACTGCACTGCAGCCTGGGTGACAGAGTAAGACA
>NW_012109741.1:874751-876425 GCF_000951045.1 Mandrillus leucophaeus | reverse complement strand
AAAAAAAAAAAAAAAAAAAAAAAGCCTGGCGCGACGGCACGCACCTGTGGTCCTAGCTACTTGGGTGGCTGAAGTGGGGGGACTGCTTGAGCCCGGGAGGTCGAGCCCTGATCATGACACTGCACTCCGGCCTGGGCAACAGAGTGAGACCCTGAGAAAAAAGAAAGAAAAAAAAAGATTAGCACAGTGACTTTCTCTTTGATGTAACCATAAACATCTAAAGAGAACAGTGCCGGCCACATTGGGAACCTCAACAAAGTTGTTTCCATTATCCATCACCAACCAGAATTCAGGAAGAACTTTGCCTGTCTTGTTCCCGCGATAATCAATGACTCAACAAATGTTTGTGGAGAGAGTGGGTGACCCTCTCCTTTTACCAACGGTAAACAACCCGCGGAAAGAAAAAGTGACTTATCCAAAGTCCAGGCATTTTGGGCAGAGTCGGGACTAGCATGGTAGTATCTCGACTCTCGCGGGAGGACTCGCTCCACTGTAGTTATTCATTCCCCTTTCCATACAACCAGGTCTAATCCAGCCACAGTCTTCAATTCTTAAGCTAAGAAAAAAGGAAAATACATGTAAACTCTGTTTTGCGATCGACAAGACGACAGAAGAATCAAAAATCCTCCCTCCGGAGGCGCAACAGAATCCTTCCACAGCGCGGTCCTGTCACGTGACCACGCATCGCGCACCAGACACCTGACCTTCTGAGGCGGCTTCCGCGCAGGCGCAGTGGACCTCTCGTGCGCCATTCCAGACATGGCGGCTCCGTTAGGGGGCATGTTTTCTGGGCAGCCACCCGGGCCCCCTCAGGCCCCACCGGGCCTTCCGGGCCAAGCTTCGCTTCTTCAGGCAGCTCCAGGCGCTCCTAGACCTTCCAACAGTACTTTGGTGGACGAGTTGGAGTCATCTTTCGAGGTAATATAAGACATGGGCGTCTTTGTCCCCTGCCTTTCCTTTTTTCTGAAACGTGAACTGCGCGTACGCGTATCTACTCCAGGGATCCGAGCAACTAATTTACAGATAGGGAAACTGAGGCTTAAAGAACGTAAGTCATTGCTTTAGGCTTCCCCGTGGCCCGTATTCAATTCAGGTCTGCTGGCGGGGGCGCGTAAACTCGAGATTTCTGGAAATGTGGACCCGAAGTTTGCCTAAACCCCAAACTTGGAACCCTTCCAGATTCACAGCCGGCTGCTGCCATCCCAACCGGTCGTCGGTCTCATCCCTGAGCACCGTTTCTTGCATCCCTGCATGTTCATTAAGCCTTTTCGGAGCTCAAAGTTTCACTACTGTGTCCTGTATCCTTTCCGCCGGGCTTCACCCTTAAACGATCCTAAAGAGGCTCTTATGAGGGGAAATTGACTTCCTTAAATTACCAGGCGCAGCTTGGTACTAGGGGCCGAGGAAAGAGGAATGGTGGAGGTTAGGGAGGGAGGGAGCCACAGATGACCCAATCTCAGTTCTGCCCAAGGAGTTTACCTTGTAGCGAGAAAGGTGAACTGTGTATTGAGGGAAGATAGAGAGGTGAAAATAAGTGCTCTGGTGATTTCCAGTGGTCTTTAAAATGGAAGATGAGCTATTCCTGTCTAGTAATAAAGTAATATAACTTCAAATTGGAGTTAACTTTTCCACATTTAAATCCCAGTTTTGTCCAGCGCGGTGGCTCACGCCTGT
>NW_012109741.1:871302-874701 GCF_000951045.1 Mandrillus leucophaeus | reverse complement strand
ACCCAATCTCAGTTCTGCCCAAGGAGTTTACCTTGTAGCGAGAAAGGTGAACTGTGTATTGAGGGAAGATAGAGAGGTGAAAATAAGTGCTCTGGTGATTTCCAGTGGTCTTTAAAATGGAAGGTGAGCTATTCCTGTCTAGTAATAAAGTAATATAACTTCAAATTGGAGTTAACTTTTCCACATTTAAATCCCAGTTTTGTCCAGCGCGGTGGCTCACGCCTGTCATCCCAGCAGTTTGGGAGGCCGAGGCGGGCTTATCACGAGGTCAGGAGTTCGAGACCAGCCTGACAAACATGGTGAAACCCCGACTCTACTAAAAATACAAAAATTAGCCAGGCATGGTGGCATGCGCCTGTGATCCCAGATACGAAAGAGAGTGAGGCAGGAGAATCGCTTGAACTCGGGAGGCGGAGGTTGCAGTGAGCCGAGATCACGCCATTGCGTTCCAGCCTGGGTGACAGAGCTAGACTCCGTCTCAAAAAAATAAAATTAAATAAAAATCCCAATTTTGTGACTTTTAATATCGTATCTAATAGCACAGTGGTACATTTATAATTATAAATATATAATTTGTAAGCAATTATATTATTCAGACTGCATGGACAAAATGCTTTTACCACACGGATGTACAAAGATTTAGAAATAAATGATTTGAGATGGAGTCTCACTCTCTCCCTCAAGCTGGAGTGCAGTGGCAGAGTTTCGGCTCACTGCAACCTCTGCCTCCCGAGTTCAAGCGATTCTCCTGCCTCAGCCTTCTGAGTTGCTGGGATTACAGGCGCCCGCCACACGCCCAGCTAATTTTTTTTATTTTTGGTAGAGACGGGTTTTCACCATCTTAGCCAGGCTGGCCTTGAACTCCTGACCTCATGATCCACCCTCCTCTGCCTCCCGAAGTGCTGGGATTACAGGCATGAGCCACCGTGCCTAGCCAGAAATAAATGATTTAAAGGACTGAGACCGTTTAGGAGGAGGGAGAGGAGGAGGAGGAGACGCCTTTGAGGTGATGGTAAGTGGTAAAGGAAGGGACTGGTGAGCATTAGAGCAGCATCTAGCATTGTTCTTGAGGGGAGCTGGCTCTCTGTCCTGGGCACTTGTTGAAAGACTGGCCCTGTACAAATCTTAGCCAAAGTTGACTCCCAGCACCCTGCTGCTTAAAAACTTATAGTAGCTGCTTGTTGCTCTTGAGATAAGATCAAGATGTTTAGTGTGGTCTCCCAGGCTTTGCATGTTGAGTTCTTTCCTTCAGACTCATTTTCTTTTTTCTTTTTTTTTTCCGAGACGGAGTCTCGCTCTGTTGCCCAGGCTGGAGTGCAGTGGCCGGATCTCAGCTCACTGCAAGCTCCGCCTCCCGGGTTCACGGCATTTTCCTGCCTCAGCCTCCCAAGTAGCTGGGACTACAGGCGCCTGCCACCTTGCCCGGCTCATTTTTTGTATTTTTAGTAGAGACGGGGTTTCACCGTTTTAGTCAGGATGGTCTCGATCTCCTGACCTCGTGATCCGCCCGTCTCGGCCTCCCAAAGTGCTGGGATTACAGGCTTGAGTCACCGCGCCCGGCCGAGACTCATTTTCTTACTCCAGCCACACAAGACTTTCCCATGTGTACCATTTGTTTTCTTTTTGGGCTTCCAGGTCCCTCCTCTGCTCATTGCGTCACTTCCTTAGTGGACCCTTCTCTGGCCTTTTTAATACTTACCATTAAACCAGGCTGCATGAAGTCAGAGACTACCTGTTTTGTACCCCCACCCCTCACATTGTGTATCCTGTAGGGCTAATACAGTGGTAGTAGATAGCAAGTGCTAGATGAACATTTGTCAGACATTGAAGGAGCCTGTAGTGTAGTTGCCTGTGCACAGAACTCCTTGCCTGATTCACATATGTGTCTGTAGGTGCCCTTGAGAGAGAACTCCCTCTGGGACTTGATTATCCATACGGAGAATACAGAGAAAACCAGTCCCTACCTTCAGGAAGCTTGTGATAAACGGCAGGCAGTTGCCTTGCTGTAGGATCGATCACTGCTCTGATAGAAGAAATCTAGGGTACTGTGGGAGCACATATAGGTGTGTACATCAAGGAAGGCTTCCCAGAGAGCATGAAAGCCAAAGAAGCATTTTGATTTAGCCAGGCGAAGGAGAGTGGGAGAGGTGCGAGCTGGATCCTCTCTCTGCTGCTGGGTGATCACGATCGGTCTAGTCTTGTCTCAAGATTCAATTCAAAGGCCACATTTTCTTTGGAACTTTTCCTATTTCCTCCCTTGTGTTCTGTGTGGACCTCAATTTTCACAGCCTCCAGTGGCACATGGCAGCGCCTGCTTACCTGCTTCTCATTCCTATTGGGGTGCCACCCCTTGAGGTTTCTGTCTGCTCATTCTAGCTGCTCAGTACATGCTCTTTGATGGAAGGAATTTATTGAGCTCATGCACTCTTGATTTTGGAGGGAACGTTGGACACCATCTAGTTCCATTTCCTCCATTCATGGATAGAGAAACTGAGGCTCAGTGAGGACAAGTTACTTGCTCAAAGCCAGCTATTGGGTTTGTGGAAATGAGGACTGGCACTTACTTTCCAGGCAAAGGCTCTGTTTTAGCCATGCTTTTAAAAAGCTGTTCTCTTTCTAGGTAGATGCAGTGGCTTACGCCTGTAATCCCAGCACTTTGGGAGGCCAAGGTGACTGATCACTTGAGGTCAGGAGTTCGAGACCATCCTGGGCAACATGGCGAAACCCCATCTCTAACTAAAAATACAAAAATTAGTGGTCTGTGGTGGCATACGCCTTAATCCCAGCTACTTGGGAGGGTGAGGCAGGAGAATCACTGAAACCCGGGAGGCAGAGGTTGCAGTGAGCCAAGATCGTGCCACTGCACTCTAGCCTGGGCAACAGAGCGAGACTCCGCCTCAAAAAAAAAAAAAAAAAAGGCTGTTCTCTTCTTAATACAGCTGTCCAACTGTCTATAAAGGCCTGTGTATCTGTTTTTTTCTTTTTTTTTCTTTGAGACAGAGGCTCACTCTGTCACCCAGGCCAGAGTGCAGTGGCACGGTCTTGGGTCACTGCAGCCTCCACTTCCTGGGCTCAAGTGGTCCTCTTGCTTCAGCCTTCCAAGTGGCTGGGACTGCAGGTGCGCACCACTATGCCTGGCTAATTTTTGTTTTTGTAGAGAGTTTCACCACATTGCCCATGCTGGTCTTGAACTCCTGGGCTGAATTCATCCACCCATCTTGGCCTCAAAAGTGTTGGGATTACAGGCGTGAGCCACCATGTCTGACCCCAAATTTTTTTCTTAAGCAGGTGGAGGGCAGTAAAATTCTTGAGATCAGATTTCCTGCCACCCTATCTGGTAGGCCTCCTGGCTCTGGGGAGCTGGCCCAGCTTTTTTGGCCAGTTTGTGACTGGTTGGCC
>NW_012109741.1:865774-866236 GCF_000951045.1 Mandrillus leucophaeus | reverse complement strand
CCGCCTCAAAAAAAAAAAAAAAAAGGCTGTTCTCTTCTTAATACAGCTGTCCAACTGTCTAGAAAGGCCTGTGTATCTGTTTTTTTCTTTTTTTTTCTTTGAGACAGAGGCTCACTCTGTCACCCAGGCCAGAGTGCAGTGGCACGATCTTGGGTCACTGCAGCCTCCACTTCCTGGGCTCAAGTGGTCCTCTTGCTTCAGCCTTCCAAGTGGCTGGGACTGCAGGTGCGCACCACTACGCCTGGCTAATTTTTGTTTTTGTAGAGAGTTTCACCACATTGCCCATGCTGGTCTTGAACTCCTGGGCTGAAGCCATCCACCCATCTTGGCCTCCAAAAGTGTTGGGATTACAGGCGTGAGCCACCACGTCTGACCCCAAATTTTTTTCTTAAGCAGGTGGAGGGCAGTAAAATTCTTGAGATCAGATTTCCTGCCACCCTATCTGGTAGGCCTCCTGGCTCT
>NW_012109741.1:861428-862907 GCF_000951045.1 Mandrillus leucophaeus | reverse complement strand
ATGCCCAGCTGCATTGTCTTTTTAAAGATCTCATGCCTTTTATACTGTATTAAGGTCTCTCTTTTTTTTTTTAACCTGAGAAAAGCACAAATTATCTGCTCTTTAATGTTGGTTAACACATGAGAAGTTGGGGGTTATTACTACTGCTGTGGCCAAGATTAAAATCCCTGAGTTGTCTATGAGAAAGCTCTGTTTTTACCTTCTGATTATTCATTTATGAGGGAGAAACATGAGTCTGTTGTTTTTCTTATTTTAATAATTTTGGTCCTGTTTTTTTTTTTAAGGTGTTGATCAGTGTATCCAGAAGTTTCTGGATATTGCAAGACAGACAGAGTGTTTTTTCTTACAAAAAAGATTGCAGTTATCTGTCCAGAAACCAGAGCAAGTTATCAAAGAGGTATGGACTCAGTTTTCACCTTAGCTCTATAGGAATAACTAAGTGGTGCCAGGAATCCTTTTATGCTTTAAATGAGATGTACCCATTTCCCGTGAGTTTCATTCAGGCTTTATAGGTCAGTGTGAAACGTGGCTAGTCATCCATGTTTGGGACAACCTGAACAAGAAGTAGAGCCAAGGAGTGGGGTCCAAAAGCAGAGTGTCAGACAGAACAGCTCTGATGTGACTTGTGTCATACATTAGCCTTCAGGAAAGATTTTTCTTAAAAGATTCTGCCATGTGAAAAAAGGATAAAAAGCCATAACATATATAGGCTTGTTTTGACAAAAACTGAGATCTGTGTCCCCAGTTGCCTTAGCCAGTGCCTTGCACACAGGAATCCAAGACATCAGAAAGTAGTGTTTGACCCAGGCTCCTGGAAACTCGGGATTTTGTTGATCGCAGTTGTTCTAAGCTAGGACATTTGGAAGTGTGTTGGGGTTGCCACGATGACTTGGGAAGCTTTAATGGCATTGAATGGGTTGGGCTAGGATCTGCTCCATGCCATGTGGAAGAGTGAAGAATCGTCCTGCCCAAAAAGCCAGCGATGCCCTCAGTGAGAAACACTGAATTGAGATTACTGGTTGGGGGCAATTTTTGAAGTAACTAGTCCCAATTAATCAAAAAGTCTCTTTTCTTTCATGATACCAGCTGTTGGGGATAGATATTCTTACAGTTCATCATGTCAGATCATTTCCTGATGTGAATACTTGAATAACAATGCAGATATGTCCAAGACTGGGTCTTTATTAAAGGATGTAATGCTGTTGTTCATAAAAAGCTCTTGAAAATGTAATTTTAACAGTTCATAATCTGAAGTGATAGAATAGTGGTGTGGAGTTTTTTGTCAACAGTTGTTAACAAATGTTTCAGATTTTCAGTGTTTTAGGTTCTCAGCAGTAACCTTTGGAGAGAGGTACTGGGTGGCTGGGGACCAGGATGGGATAGAGTCTGCGTATTAGTCTGTTTTCACACTGCTGATAAAGACATATCTGAGACTGGGCAATTCACAAAAGAAGAAGGTTTAATGGACTTACAGTTCCA
>NW_012109741.1:856779-858853 GCF_000951045.1 Mandrillus leucophaeus | reverse complement strand
TCTGTCTGCCTCACACCAAGTGTAGTTTGCTGATTGCTGACAGAGCTCTGCTTTCCTGTATTTGAGGCTTCCTTTCTAACTCCTGCTCTTCCAGCTGCCATGCTGTTCTCTTTCTGTGCCTCCCCAATCTCCCTGCCCACTTCCTGCAGTGGGCCTGCTTTGGTACATTTCTTTAGAGTTGCTTGTGCGCAGAACCCCTTGGCTGATTCACATTTGCATCTGTATAGGTGCCCTTTAGAGATAACTCTCTCTGGGACTTGATTATCCATGTGACACCAACCTTGTCCTTTTAGGCCGTCCAGTCAGTCAGTAGTATGTGTTATTAAACATTTCCCTTGTGCCAAGGCAGTGTTCCAGGCACTAGGAGGACAATGGTGAACAAGACAGACAAAATTCCCACCTATTAGTAGGGGACAGATAATAATGGATGAAAATAATGGATATGATGTCACTTAATTATGTGAAAAACTATAAAACTGTGCTTGGGTGTGGAGCGTGAGCAGGAGGGGCACAGTTTAGAAAGGGTAGACTGGCTAGTCTCTCTGAGGGGGAGAAGATTGGCCTGAGTCCTGAATGGGTGGTGATGTGAGTTGTGTAAGCACCAGCAAGAGGCCACAGTGGGGCTGGAAGAGTGTCTGGGCCTGGTGTGGAATAAGATACGGGGAAGGGGCATGTGGTAGGACAGAGACCAAATGTGGTGGCAACTCATTTGCCTGGCGCTTCTTCCATGGGCCTAATTAATTGGTAAACTGAGTTTACCAAATGTTTCCATTGGCATGATGTCTTGCCATCTCGTGCAAACAGATGCTGCCACTTTATCACATGACTTCAGGAGAAGTTATTTCTTCCTCTGGAGTAAAATTTTTGATGTGTGAATGACATTTTTTTCTTTGCTACGTTTTTATTACACAGGCTTGCTTTGCGTCTCTGGTGAGTCAGGACTATGTCAATGGCACTGATCAGGAAGAAATTCGAACTGGTAAGCATTCCCTCTGTGTACACAATGTTCTTGGCTTCAGCAAGATTTCCTAGTTGCTAATTTTATACTTCATGTGTTTCAGTCCTGCTTTTATCCTAAGAGAATATTTCAGGGACTGAAATGTGTGCACATAATCTCTATGAGCTGCTGACTCTTGGTTCAGTTTATTAATTGACATCTTATATCACCCATAATGAATCATTTATAATGAACTTTTCATACTGGTACTAGGTAAAGAAGAAGACCAATGGTGTGTACTACTTTTTAAAAAAATTTTATTATTTTTGGAATAGGTCTTACAGAGAAAAGTCCCCTGTGCTTCCTTTTATTCCCCGAGTTCTGTCCCTAAAGGTAACCAGAGCTTCTGATTTCTTCGTACTATATTTTACATGTTTCTTTTTCTTTTTTTTTTTTTCCGAGATGAAGTTTCACTTTTGTTGCCCAAGCTGGAGTGCTCATTGCAACCACCACCTCACGGGTTCAGGCAGTTCTCCTGTCTCAGCCTCCCAGGTAGCTGGGACTACAGGCATGCACCACCATACTCAGCTAATTTTGTATTTTTAGTAGAGACGAGGTTCTCACCATGTTGGCCAGGCTGGTCTCGAACTCCTGACCTCTGGTGATCCACCCACCTCAGCCTCCCAAAGTGTTGGGATTACAGGCGTGAGCCACTGCGCCCAGCCTTATATGTGCCATTTTAACTGGAAATTATGATGCTAATTGCTGAATCTCTGCATTGTCTTTCTCTCTCTTTTTTTTTTTTTTTTTTTGGAGACAGAGGTCTTGCTCTCTCACGCTTTTAAGGAATGCAGTGGCATGATCTCTGCTCACTGCAACCTCTGCCTCCTGGGCTGAAGCAGTCCTCCCATTTCAGCCCCCTAGTAGCTGGGACCACAGTGTGAGCTACCACATTTGTTTTTTTATTTTTTTTTTGTGGAGATGGGATCTTGCTGTATTGCCCAGGCTGGTCTCAAACTCCTAGGCTCAAGCAGTCTTCCTGCCTCAGCCTCCCAAAGTGTTGGGATTACAGGATGAGCCACCACGCTCAGCCTCTGCATTGTCTTTTTTTTTGAGACTCGCTCTGTCACCAGTCTG
>NW_012109741.1:841803-851474 GCF_000951045.1 Mandrillus leucophaeus | reverse complement strand
CTGCCCAAAAAGCCAGCGATGCCCTCAGTGAGAAACACTGAATTGAGATTACTGGTTGGGGGCAATTTTTGAAGTAACTAGTCCCAATTAATCAAAAAGTCTCTTTTCTTTCATGATACCAGCTGTTGGGGATAGATATTCTTACAGTTTATCATGTCAGATCATTTCCTGATGTGAATACTTGAATAACAATGCAGGTATGTCCAAGACTGGGTCTTTAGTAAAGGATGTAATGCTGTTGTTCATAAAAAGCTCTTGAAAATGTAATTTTAACAGTTCATAATCTGAAGTGATAGAATAGTGGTGTGGAGTTTTTTGTAAACAGTTGTTAACAAATGTTTCAGATTTTCAGTGTTTTAGGTTCTCAGCAGTAACCTTTGGAGAGAGGTACTGGGTGGCTGGGGACCAGGATGGGATAGAGTCTGCGTATTAGTCTGTTTTCACACTGCTGATAAAGACATATCTGAGACTGGGCAATTCACAAAAGAAGAAGGTTTAATGGACTTACAGTTCCACGTGGCTGGGGAGGCCTCACAATCATGGCAGAAGGTGAAAGACACATCTCACGTGGCGGTAGATAAGAACTTGTGCAGGGAAACTCCTATTTTTAAAACCATCAGATCTCGTGAGATTTATTCACTACCAGGAGAACAGCATGGATGGGAAAGACCTGCCTCCATGATTCAGTTACCTCCCACCAGGTTCCTCCTACAACACTTGGGAACTGTAGGAGTTATAGTTCAAGATGAGATTGAGTGGGGACATAGCCAAACCATATCAATCTGATTTCTTTTTGGCTGCCCTTTTCAATTTTGTAACTTGCATTTTACTTTCTATAAGAAAAATAAACATAGGCTGGGCGTGGTAGCTCACGCCTGTAATCCCAGCACTTTAGCACTTTGGGAGGCTGAGGCAGGTGGATTACTTGAGGTCAGGAGTTCGAGATTAGCTTGGCCAACATGGCAAAACCCCATCTCTACTAAAAATACAAAATTTAGCCGGGTGTGGTGGCGTGTGCCTATGATCCCAGCTACTCAGGAGGTTGAGGCAGGAGAATCACTTGAACCCGGGAGGTGGAGTCTGCAGTGAGCCGAGATTGCACCACTGCACTCTAACCTGGGTGACAGAGCAAGACTTCGTCTCAAAAAAAAAAAAAAAGAAAACCCATATAAACTTATGTCAGAATCTATCATTTGGGTTAATTAAATAATGGAGCCAAGCAGAGTAGTGGGCTTAATATGGTTTAATGGATTCTCTTTGTTTTGAATTGTTAGCCTTTTAACCAACCAGAACCGTGTGTGTTTTTCTTGAGTTTGCTCTGACTTACTCCATCGCTCTCATCGGCAGGATGTGTCGGAGCTAAGGAATGAATTACAGCGGAAAGACGCACTAGTCCAGAAGCACTTGACAAAGCTGAGGCATTGGCAGCAGGTGCTGGAGGAAATCAACGTGCAGCACAAAAAGCCCGCCGACATCCCTCAGGGCTCCTTGGCCTACCTGGAGCAGGCGTCTGCCAACATCCCTGCACCTCTGAAGCCAACGTGAGCAAAGGGCAGAGGCATTCAGCCTATGAGTGGGCTGGTGCGTGAGGTTGGCCACACATATCCCTTCCTGGGGACTTGACATTTTGGAAGAACTCTTTGCCAGATAATGAGTTCTTTTTAGTTTTATGCTTGCATTGAAAATTTTTCCACTATTTTTATAAGCTGTTACTTTCTTGAGTACTTTATAACATGTCTGTAGCTTGGATAAACCAATTTTTTTTTTTTTTTTTTTGTCTTTAGCAAAGTTTAGACTGTGAGTGTGATGATACAGATACTTTTCTATGGTGGCTTTGTTTTTAAATTTTTGTATGACTTGTCATCTTTGTATGTGTGTTTCCTGTAGTTTGATCTGAAGGAGAAGAGTATAGTAGCCTGAGAATCAGGAGATGGGGATTTTGGTTGTAGGTCTTACGATAATTACCCCTCAGTGGTGTGTAGAAAAGTATGTAAATTTGCTCTGTTTTAAGACTTTGAACTACCTCAAGAAGAGGAATCTAATACAATATTTGTAATGTTTCCAGAGCTCTCAATGAGGATATTTTTGTAAATAGGTGGGAAGAGGATGGAATTTTCCTGGGTTAGTGTAGTAATCTTACACTAGGATCCTTAGGTTGATGCTGACTTCTATTTGGGGTATGTTTATATTTCACGTGGTGTTTGTTTACTTTTTTTTTTTTTGACAGAGAAGGATATAGTGGGAGCAGTGATAATGCTAACATTCATTACATTCTGCAGTAATGAATCTGTTTAATGGGGCAGACACTGTTTTCAGTAGCATGACAGTGGGGGCATAGGTGAGCTATGAGGTGCTAAAGCTTGCTCTGATTGTCTCTTTCTGTTTTGAGTTTTGTTTGCGTGTTTCATTTTTGTTTTACGTTTTGGGAGGGGAAACATTTTCCATTAAGGAAGGTCGTTGCCAGTGGATTTGACTCCAAGGGACTAGAGTGACTAGAAAGGAGTGGAGGAGTATTATGTCTTGGAAGAGACTCCCGCTCTGATTGTCCAGGGGTGGGTTCTGGCCTGGCTTGTTGCTTGATCTAAGGTCCGTCCATAGGCTTCAGGCTTTCGACTTTCAAACAAACATCTGTGCCACACATATTCTGTAAATGATCCTATTCAGTCTTCTAGAAGGCTTATAACAGAATCAATATTGTTGTTCCCATTTTCACAGATGGATAAAAAAGTCTGTAAAATAGGGATAAGACTAGGACCTATCCTCCAGGATTATTTTTGCAGATTAAAGGAGATGTTGAGGCCGGGCGTGGTGGCTCACACCTGTAATCCCTGCACTTTGGGAGGCTGAGGCAGGAGAATCTCTTGAACCCGGGAGGCAGAGGTTGTGGTGAGCTGAGATTGTGCCATTGCACTCCAGCCTGGGCTACAAGAGTGAAACTCCATCTCAAAAAAGAAAAAGGAGATGTTGAATGGGAAGTCAGTAGCAAGGGTGCCAGAATGTAGCAAGTATTCTTCAGGTGTTAGTGATTTCTGTTGTTCCGGGAAGAGGAGGGTTATGGAGGAAGAGTATGGGATTTAGGATTTGCCCAAAGTCAAGAGGTTAGTCTTTAACCCTTGACAGAAGCAGGATTTGAAGTGAGTTTTCACACCTCTCTTCCCTGGTCAGTGTGTTGATAACAGCCCACCCACCTGTGGTTCCAGGGTGTTCTTAAGACGCCAAGGTTGTCTTGGGTGTGGTAGCTCTTTGAAAGGTAGAAAGTTCCACCAGGAGGGCCTTTTTTCTTGAATACTACTTAGCTTCCAGCTTCCTTGTCAGGCTCCAAGATGCAGATTGCCTGTGGGCTGTCACTCTCCACAGATAAACCTACCTACATCTTCAGGACAGCTTTTTTTTTTGAGACAGAGTCTTGCTCTGTCACCCAAGCTGTAGTGCAGTGGCACAACGGGGTGCCACAGGCAAGTGCTGGGGAAAGGCCAACCCAGCCATCAGGTAGCCTGTGTGTTCTACAAACAGCAGCTGGCAGCACTGCCTCCTGCAGGACATTCCTGCCACCCGACATCAAAGCTGGTGGGTGACCTTTTCAGCCATTTGACATTCCCCCTAGAAGAACTGCTGCCTCCCAGAGGTTTAAGCAGTTCTCCTGCCTCCCAAGTAGATGGGCTAATTTATTTTTTTTGAGACGGGGTCTCACTCTGTCCAGGCTGGAGTGCAGTGGTGCGATCTCAGCTCACTGCAACCTCGGCCTCCCGGGTTCAAGCAGTTCTCCCACCTCAGCCTCCCAAGTAGCCGTCAGGCATGCACCACCCCACCCAGATAATTTTGTATTTTTAATAGAGATGGGGTTTCACCATGTTGGCCAGGATGGTCTCGATCTGACCTCGTGATCCACTCACCTCTGCCTCCCAAAGGGCTGGGATTACAAGCGTGAGCTACCGTGCCTGGCCTTAATTTTTGTATTTTTAATGGAGACGGGGTTTTGCCACATTGGCCAGGCTGGTCTTGAACTCCTGACCTCAAGTGCTCTGCCCGCCTCGGCCTCCCAAAGTGCTGGGATTACAGGCGTGAGCCACCGCGCCCAGCCCATCTTCATATTCTTTACTTAAACTTAATTCTTTTTCATTCATCTTCCCTTCTTTCCTCTTTTCTCCTCTACCTAAATGTCTTAACTGTTGACATTCCCAAGTGTTTGGTTGTGGGCCTTTAGAGGTTGTGAAGGAGTGCTGCTCAGTCCTCCCTTCAAGAAAGCAGCTTCAAGGAGTTCAGTTACAAAAGCTCCTGGCATTGGGGATCTGCCGCCATGTTCCTGCCCAGGCCATGCTGGTCCTGGCTGTCACCAAGCACAGTGGAGGTCCAGGTGCTAGGCCATTTCTGCTTGACACAGGACTCCTCTAATAAGCAGTCTGAGGCCGGGCGCAGGAGGCTGAGGCAGGAGAATGGCTTGAACCCAGGAGGTGGATGTTGCAGTGAGCTGAGATCGAGCCACTGCACTCCAGTCTGGGTGACAGAGCAAGACTCTGTGTCAAAAAAATAAAAATGAAAAAAAAATACTGAGCATTCTGCTTGGGCGCTTCCATCAGCCTGGCCACAACATCTTCGGAGCTGTCCTGCCTTCTTTTGCCCCAATGTTCCTTGGCCCACCTGTCAGACCTACATCATAGGCTCTTCCTGTCTTCTATTTCCTCTCCCCTTTCTCTAAATAGGTGTTTCTCCTGAGAAAGAGAGGAAAAAACACCTGTCCCTGACATTCAGAAGCTGACAACACTGTTCGGTCATGTCATTCTCTTGTAGGACATAAACAGTCTCTGAATACCAACTCTAAAGTTGCTCTCAGGCCATGATAAAATAAACCACTTCATAATTTTGTCTAAGCACATACAAAGAAAATTCAGGGTCAGTTTACCACTCACAAAATACCAAACATCCTTCTCCTGGTTAAAATGAGTGACAGTTGCTATATATGTATGTATATATATGCAATTATACCTTTATTCCTACGCTAGTCCACCTTCCTATAAATAAGGTGTATTGAGATGCTCAATCCTACAGTCGCCCCCACTCTGACAGCATCCAGTCGAGTGAATCCTCACTTCCTTGAAATCACCCAACCAGGGCCAGAATCCTAAAAGAGGTTCTTTGTGACATTCTCTGTCTGAGAAGCCCATGGTTCTCTGTGATGAATAGACCCACCTTGTTCAAATCAGGCGTTTCTGGTGGGCTTTGGCTGAAGGCATTCACACCCCCCAGTGAATGTCTTGCGCTTCTCATTGTGTCTCGGGGCGTGCCTGGTGGAGGACCTGACTGAGACAATTGTGACTGGATGTGGTCTGAGAGCAGGCAGTAGCATGGGGCTTGGGGACTGGCTCACTCACTGCCCAACTGACAGCAAAACCCATCTGGAGCAGCGTGTGAGGTATGGACAGTCACCTCACGAGGGGGTGGCCCAGTTGCTGAGGATTCCACTAGTGGTGCCCTGGGAAAATATCCCTGTGGAGGGGAATGTGAGGAGTGAAACCTGTGGGAGGTAAGAGGAGTACTGCAACAAGGACAGTAGAGTGTCAGTTCCCTGCAGAGGGATAGTGAGAAACTGATGAGGTGACTGTGAGTGCCTGGGGCCTCTGTCATTATCTTGGAGGCGCTGGTAGAAATAATCAAAACCAATACTGAGGCCAGACGGTGACTCACGCCTGTAATCCCAGTACTTGGGGAGGCTGAGGTGGGCGGATCACTTCGAGGTTAGGAGTTCGTGACCAGCGTGGCCAACATGGTGAAACCCCGTCTCTACTAAAAGTACAATAATTAGCGTGGTGGTGGGTACCTGTAGTCCCAGCTACTTAGGAGTGTGAGGCAGAAGAATCACTTGAACCCGGGAGGCGGAGGTTGCAGTGAGCTGAGATTGCACCATGGCACCTCAGCTTGGGTGACAGGGCAAGATTCCATCTCAAAAACACACAAAGAAACAATACTGCATCCTGGGGGTGAAGGTGAGGTGACAGTCAAGATCAGTGCTACCCTTGGAAATCTGACAGATGCAGTAAGACGGTCCTTATCATAGTTCCATTTAATTTGCCAGCCTCGTCTGCAGAATCCAGATGGATCCTGGAGAAAAATTAACCAAGTAGTCTCAATCACAATTGCTGGGTTGGATATTACATCACTGTTAGAGCAGTTAAGGGCTCAGGTATGTGGTGTGCAAGCCATTGACTAGGTGAATCCATTCTTACCTACCCCAATTACAAAACAGTTTGCATTCATGTGGAACAGATAGTATTCCTTTCAGTTTTGCTACAGGAACATGTTACCTCTTCCATACGTCATAATATCCCATTTTTTCTCTCTCCTAACTTAATCCCGAATTGGATAATTTCTCTTCATCTCCACTGTCTGTCACTTCTGCGCCATCGCTGTCATCTCTAGACCACTCTGCTCTTGAGAGATTGATGGAATCATTATGCAAACTAAAACAGAAAGAATGTTTTATCTATCAAATTGTATTTCTTTGTCAATAGTGTTGGGCACAGCAGGTTCATTTACTGCAGGTAAGGGTGTAAATTGCTAGAAACTTGCTGAATGGCAGTTTGGTAATATCAAACAAAAAGCTTAAGTTTGTGTCCTTAAATGCCTTACTTCAATACTCAAGGCATATGGCCTCAAGAAAAAATTATAGAAGCATGCAAAGATTTTGTTAACAAAGATATAATCATTGCAGGGTAGAATTTAGAAATTTAAGAAGATCTTTCAGGCGCCTGCAACAAGAAAGGAGTCAAAACAGATGTACAGTCTTAATTAGTAAAATTCTCTTCCTGCCCGGGGATCACACCTCTAGGACTGTGAGTGACACATTTCCATTGTTTATAAATTATCCAGTATAAGTAAGATATTTTGTTAGAGCAGCCTGAACGAACTAAGACACTCTAAGCAAGAAACTCACAAAAAATATTTGGTAATGAAAAACAATATGGCGTGTTAATGTATGATGACAAGTGTTTGTATTTAAAAATGTATTGGGGCCTCTTTTTGATTAGGCAGTAAATTTACCTTTAATATGTAAGTTTGTTTGACAGTTATAATGTGTAATCAGCTTTTTTTTTAAGGTGATGTGATTGAGGTTAATGTGAAGCGAACTTTCTATTTCCAAGCTGTCTTCATCTCATTTTACCTTTCTGTGGAAAATCAATACAAGTCAACTATTTTTATTGCCCAGTTGTTCAAAGTTTTATTTAAAGAGCAAAGATTTGACAATGCATAGAATTAACATTGGTTTGTGGGCCACCTCCTGGGCCAGCACCAAAGACTGAAAAAATATTTTGCCCCCTAAAAGTTGTACTGAGTCTTGTCAAATCACCTTGCTCCATCAGAAGGTGAGACAAATCAGTGTGGACTGAGAACAAGGACAGCACTGTGAGCAGCCATTCCGGTTCCTTTTTATTCCACTGGGAATTCATGCAATGAAGAAGCAACACACCATGAGGCAAATGGCTCAAACCCAAAGACCAGAGGTTCAGGGTATAAATATTTTTTTATCTGTAGAGATGGGGTCTCACTCACTATCTTGCCCAGGCTGGTCTCGAACTCTTGGGCTCATGCTATCCTCCTACCTCAGCCTCCCAAGTAGCTGGGACTACAGGCACCCACCACTGTGCCTGGCTGATTATTACTATTTTTATTTACTATTTTTATTTTTTTTTTGTTTTCTTTGGACTAATTATTTTTTGTAGAGATGGAGGTCTCACTGTGTTGCCCAGGCTGGTCTCAAATTCCTGGCCTGAAGCTCTCCTCCCACCTCACCTCCCAAAGTGTTGGGATTACAGCATGAGCCATGTGCACAGTCTAGAAGATCTTTGACTTCAAAGAACAGATAGTCTAGAGACCTTCACAAATGATCAAGTTGACACTACAGTCATTACATTGAGACCTGTAACTGGGCTAGGATTGGTTATTTACAGAAAAACCTTGTGGTACTTAATTCCAATTCATGTTAACTTATGTTTTCTTGCTTAATCCTTGCAAAGCCCTTTTAGAGGTAGGTGTCATCCCATCTATAATCTGCTGCTTGTCTTAGACCAAGGAAGTGAAAATAGTCCAAGCATGCTTCCATCCATTTCTGGTAGGTTTGGTTTGTTTTCTTTTTAGTTGACTTTCCTGTTTATTTTAACTTTTATTCATCTTCCTATTGAGGTTAGATGTGCATTTTGGAATTGCATCATTTTACATAGAAACAGCTTTCCAGTGGAGTTGACTAGCATCCTAAGGACAAGTACAACCACTTTTAAAGTAGATCATGGAAATCACAAAGTCTGATATTCTACAAAATGGAGTATGATGTTATGGACACTAGAAGTACAAGATACAGGTCATTAGTAATGCTAATAACATTTTCCTATAGATGCTTTTTAATAACACTGGTTTGTTTAATGTCAAGATATTTGTAATGAACTGTCACCATGGACCCATGGAACAATTTTTTTTTTTTTGGAGACAGGGTCTCCCTCTGTCACCAGGCTGGTTGGAGTGCAGGAGTTCAATCTTGGCTCACTGCAACCTCTGCCTCCCAGGTTCAAGTGATCCTCCCGCCTCAGTCCCCCAAGTATCTGGGACCACAGGCACACACCACCATGCCTGGCTAAGTTTTGTATATTTTGTAGAGACGGGCGGGGTTTCACCATATTGCCCAGGCTGGTCTCAAATTCCTGGATTCAAGCGATACGTCTGCCTCAGCCTCCCAAAGTGCTGGGATTACAGAGGTGAGCCACTATGCCTGGCAGAGCAGTATGGAGTGTTAATGCCAAAATTTGTTTTAACTCTCATATATAAATCATATTACAAGTATATTATTTGGTTGGTCGGTTTTAGTTCATTCCTTCAATCAGATGATTTAAAAGAAATGTTTTTCAAGTATCCTCTGTGATGTATCCCAAAGATTAGCTTAGAAAGAAAAGTACTTGGTAAACCATTCCTGGTGCGGAGAGCCCTGTTTCTGCTGGGCTTCTTTGGGCTGGGCCGTTTCACCATCTGGTGTCCTACAAACAAAAAAAGGTTTTTTAGATGGTTTTGAAAATTATGCACGAAACAGCTTAATACCCACCATCTTTTCAGGGAAAGGTAACTGCATGTTTACTCTTTAGAAACACCTGAATGGGACCGGCCAACATTAGTAGTGGGAAACAAGTTGTAAAGGATGGGGCTGGGAAGGGAGTACCTAATCCTCATTTTGAAAACAGAAGGTTCACCATTGTTTGGTTCTCTGTTGTTCCTTTGAGACTCAGTGGTTGTAGCTCTGGTAATTATGCAGGATTAACCAAACCTACAGATTAAGAGACTTTATTTTTATTTTTTGAGACAGTCTCCCTCTGTCACCCAGGCTGGAGTACAGTGGCATGATCTCGGCTCACAGCAACCTCCAGCCTCCTGGATTCAAACGATCATTGTGCCTCAGCCTCCCGAGGAGCTAGAATTACAGGCACACACCACCACACTCAGCTAATTTTTGTATTTTTTTGTAGAGATGGGTTTTGCCATGTTGCCTACGCTGGTCTCCTGACCTTAGGTGATCCACCTTAGGTGATCCACCCACCTCCACCTCCCAAAGTGCTGGGATTACAGGCGTGAGCCACTGAGCCCAGCCTGATTAAGAGACTTTAGAATTCCAAGGTGATAGGCTGGGCTCAAGCCTG
>NW_012109741.1:840246-841138 GCF_000951045.1 Mandrillus leucophaeus | reverse complement strand
ACTGCACTCCAGCCTGGGGGACACAGCAAGACTCCGTCTCAAACAAACAAACAAACAAAAAAGAATTCCAAGGTGATACAGTAAATCTTGAGGAATGTTAGTAATGATACTGAAACTATATTGAAGATTTCTGTGCCAAGTCCTGTGCTAAGCACATCCTATGAATTCCTTTAGTCTCACATCAGTCTGATGAGATAGGTGCTGTATTATCTTAAATTTAGAGGGAAGGATATGGAGACCCGGAGGTCAAGTGACCTGTCCAAGGCCACACAGCTGAGAATGAGGAAGACTAATTTGAATTCAGACCTCCAGGCCAGATAGAGTCCACCTTTTGTATAACCCATGCTGAAGTTTTCAGCTAAGTGATTCAGTGTCCCTTGTCTAATCATCCATGGAAAAAGGCCTGGAATTTGGTACCAGGAATAGTACCCCTTCCAAAGAATGACATAATTCCCTTCTCTTACAGTCTTCCCTTTTGGCTAAATTACCATTTTTCAAAGGCAGGGCTTGTTTTACTACTCTTTATATCGCCCAAATGCCGGGTAATTAGCAGGTGCCAGAAAGAACCCTAATTTCCCTCTTGTCTACGGGGAAATACAATAAGGGCCTCTGCCCCCACCATCCCTTACAACCTTGTGGCAGTTTTTGCATCTGTAGACTGGTTGGGTTTGTAGGGCCGGCCACAGCTGGGGCTTGGGTCCAAGCTGGGTGATTTAGTTATTGGAGGGGCATTAATCCTGGAACTCAGATCGCCACTCAGAAAGTTCTTTGCATAGGAAGCGAGGTTCGGCACGCTGACCACACGGCTGGGCACGTCCTCCATCTTCTTTTTCTGTTTGTATTAATGGAAATGTTAGTGCAATGCAATGCAAAAAACAAAACAAAGCATTAT
>NW_012109741.1:834700-839381 GCF_000951045.1 Mandrillus leucophaeus | reverse complement strand
TGACCTCAAGTGATCCACCCACCTCGGCCTCCCAAAGTGCTGGGATTACAGGTGTGAGCCATTGCTCTCAGCCAAAAATACTATTTTTCAAGAACCTTTAGGATTTTGTGATAGTAGATAAGAGAATTGGATGTGAATATGCTCATTGTGAAAAATTCCAAAAATATGTACAGAAGTGGAAGATTTTTACTCCTCTTCTCCCTCCCATCACCTAGATAGAGCTATTCTTAATACTAACACATACTTATTCTAGAAAATTTGGAAAATACAAAATCCCATAAAAAATAAAAACCACACATAATCTGCCCAGCCAGATACAAACACGGTTAATACTTTGGACTATTTCTTGTGGGGTTTTTTTTTTTTTTCCAATGAATATTTTTCTGAGTGTACACCAGCCCATAAATAACCTGTGGTTACCTTTAAGAAAAACAAAATCAATGGAATTGTGTAATGCATTAAAACCCGTAGAACCAATTTACCTTCATGGAAGGGGTCAAATATCCCGGGTGAGGATTGAAAGAGAAAGACCGATTCCGGTGGGACATTGCACTGGGGAATGCTGCATAGTGAAATCTTCTCTCTTCCTGGAAAACCAATACAACTGAGTCTAAGTGAGCCTAACCACACAGCACTGGGTTTGACTTGAAGGAAGATGACTATGAGGGCAGAGTAGAGAGAGAAGGGAAGTCCAGAGGAGGAAGGGGAAGTCAGAATCAAGCTGCCAGACACTGAAGCTTTTGAGGAAGCACCTTTGCTCTTTGTCTTTTATGTCCCCAGCCCCTCTTGTAAAGAAAAGGGCAAGCTTATGCTTGCCTGGAAATTGGAAATCCAACTGTTCTTAGCATGTGAAGGTAACCTACTGCAGAAAGTTAGTAATTAAGGCAAAGAAAGAAAACCCCCAGGTATGCAAAGGATTTTGCCTGCCTTCTTCCTTTTTTTGACATTTGTGTTGTCTAACATATACAAACATAGAGAGGGTAATGAAATCCATCCCCCACTTTACTTGTTATAACAATATGGCCAATCTTGTTTGTGTGTATCATTTTCCACTTTTTTCTCTCCTGCTGTATTATTACTAAATTTCAGTGATTACATAATTTTCTCTGTAAAAACATTGATATGTAATTTCTAAGAAATAAAGATTACTTTTAAAACCCATGATACCTTTGTTCACACTTAGCAAATGAGCAATAATTCCTTATCAATGCCACCTAATTTTCAAAGCACAGGGAGATACAGAAGTGAGGTGGGCGGGCAGGAGCAGGCAAAGGGGCAGACATTCCAAAGACATGACCAGCAGGCCTTGGTTGGATACTGAATCAGAGGGAGCTGGGTTCTTTTCAAGGGGTCTAGGGAGTGGTTTTGCTAAGTAGAAAACAGGTGGTCATGTTTACAAAAAGAAGATCAACAATAAAAACACTGATTCTACTACAATTCAAACCTAAGCCATTGTAGATTTTCTCAAATTCTGTAAGTTAAAAAAGCAATATTAACATGGGACAGATGCTGTTGGACTTGGGAGTAAAATGATATTTTTTTGCCTTCTATTTTCCTGTATTAACTTTTTAGTGCATATGTCTTCTGTAATAATAGAAGAGAAAGGATTTTTTTCCCCCCTTTGAGACAGAGTCTTGCTCTGTCGCCTAGACTGGAGTGCAGTGGCGCTATGTTGGCTCACTGCAACCTCCATCTCTTGGGTTCAAGTGATTCTTCTGCCTCAGCCTTCCTAGAAGCTGGGATTACAGGTGCCCACCACCACACCCAGCTAATTTTTCTATTTTTAGTAGAGATGGGGTTGGCCAAGCTGGTCCCGAACTCCTGACCTCATCAAGTGATCCACCCGCCTTGGCCTCCCAAAATGCTGGGATTACAGGCTTGAGCCACCGCACCCGGTCAGAAAGGATTCTTTATAAGGCAAGATGTTAGGGCACCTAGAGAAATGCTGGGTGCAAGTGAACGCCCCTCCCAGAGGAGCTCGCAGTGCCCGGCCAGGCGCGTGGGCGAGGCGCCCCCTGACAACCTCACCGTGAGCTGCTTGATGATGTCCTCTCTCTCCTTCAGGCGAGTCTGCAGGCGGCCTATGAGCTGAAGGTCCTCTGGCCTGGACGCTCCCTTCCCTGGCTTCTCTCCGGAATCTTTCAGTCTGTTCCAAGCAGGCATGCAGTCAAGTTCCCCTTATGGCAATTACTCAACAGGAGGGAGATGGGCACACATGTGCCTCAAAGCACACGATGGGAATGCCATCCTGTGTTCAGCCTGGCCAGGGAGGCTCAGATAGCAGCAAAAGCTTGCCCAGGACCCGCTGGGGAGATGACTTGCAGAACCCAGGATCCCAGCTCTGTCAGGTCCCCTAAGGCTGCAGTGCCAGGAAGCAAAGTCCCATGTGTGCAGCTAGATGATGCACTCAGCGGGGGCTTCAAGAGCCAGGGATGCTGCTGGGAGAACGGCCTAGGGCAGGAAAATGCCACGAGGGTTCTCTTAATGCTCTGTCGCCATCTGCTGGCGGACACGGAGTGCGGTCAGTGGCTGCTACCCACGGCTTTTTTTTTTTCTTTTTTGTTTTTTGAGACAGAGTCTCGCCCTGTCGCCCAGGCTGCAGTGCAATGGCGCTATCTCGGCTGTCTGCAACCTCCCTAGTTCAAGCGATTCTCGTGCCTCAGCCTCCCGAGCAGCTGGGACTACAGGCGCGTGCCACCATGCCCAGGAAATTTTTGTATTTTTAGTCGAGACAGGGTTTCACTATGTTGGCCAGGCTGGTCTGGAACTCCTGACCTCGTGATCCGCCCTCCTCGGCCTCCCAAAGTGGCGGGATTACAGGCTTGAGCCACCACGCCCGACCCCCGCTGCTTTTTCAGCCTGAAGCCAGAGAGGAGTTACTAGGTGGTGGGGAGAGGAGGACTGGGGCTGCAGATAATCTACTGACTAGAGTTGGTAAGAGCCCAGGGCTTCGGGTGAGATGACCCGGCTCTAATACTGGCTCTGCTTTTTTCTCGACCTTGGGCATCATTTCACCTGTGTGTGGGCCTCAGTTCCCTCTCTTTTAAAGTGGGCATGAAACTGGGTGGTTGTGAGAATTCAATGTGATAATGGGAGCCTGGCATGTAGTAAGTGCTCCTTAGACTGTAGCTGGTAAAAGCTTTCCTGCTGGCTTTTGGATGATTTGCATTGTATTGGAGACAGTGGAGATGTTTTTAAGAGCTCAGGCTAAAGGTCACACAGGTGACATTTAAACTCAATTAATGCTGCCTGACCTTGGGCAAGCGGCTTCACCTGTCTGGACCTGGCTTGCTGCCATCACATCGTAAATGGTCTTCTTGTAGTCACCCCCTCCCCCTGTTTCTTCTCAGCAGTCAGAAGTGACCCTGTGAAAAGGCAAGTCAGGCATGTCACTCCTGCCCAGTGCCTTGTGATGGCTTCCCAGGGCACTCTGAACACATCCAAACTCCTTCCCAACAGGGCAGGGGTTCCTTCACCCAGCTCCTCTCTTCCCCTCCCCCTCCCTCTCACTCTGTTCAGCCACACAAGCCTTTGGGCTGTTTTCAGGAGCCTGAGGCAGGCCCAGGGCCCTTGCACCTGCTGTTCCAGCTGCTTCTAATGCTCTTCCTCCAGATGCCTCAGGAGTGCCCTCACCTCCTTGTCCTTAAATAGCACCTCCTCACAGAGGCCTTCTTTTGCCCACCCTTGCCACTCCCAATCCTGTCTTCTAGCACTTTCACTGCCTGGTATAAAGTTAACTGTTTGCTTTTTTTTTTTTTTCTTTTTGAGACAGGGTCTGTTTTGTTTTGAGACAGTCTCTCTCTCTCTGTAGTCCAGGCTGGAGTGCAGTGGTGCAATCACGGATCACTGCAACCTCAACCTTCTGGGCTCAGAAGATCCTCCCACCTCAGCCTCCCAAGTAGCTGGGACTATAGGCACACACCAGCATGCTCAGCATTTTTTTTTTTTTTTTTTTTGTATTCTTTGTAGAGACGGAGTTTCACAATGTTGCCCAGTTTGGTCTCGAGCTCCTGGACTCAAGGGATCCACCCTGGGCTCAAGCCTCAGCCATGCAAAGTGCTAGGATTATAGGCATGAGCCACCAAGCCCAGCCTGTTTGCTTATTTCTTATCTGAATCTTCAGCAGAATTTGTGAGCCTATGAGAGCATTGTCTTTGTTTTGTTCCCTGCGGTGACTCCAGAGCCTAAAGCAGTGCTGGGCATACAATGGTTCCTTAACAAATATTCATTGAATGAGTACATGCAATATGTATGCATGAGGGACCGGTGGGAAGAACAATTCTACCCTGAAGTACTGTTGTGAAGATGGAATTAGATGATACAGATTAGAACAGAGCAAATGCTCATAATTGAGCAGCCCTGATCCTTCTGATTTCTTCCAAGTGTGAGGGTTAAACCAATGCTCATCCTCACAGATTCCCAGTGCCCTGCAGGAAACGGGAGCACAGCCTCATAAAATGAAGGGAGACTGATGAGCCCCTGGCTTGTTCCCTGCACCCATCCCCTACCCAGAACTTGCTCTGTTGCTGAAGCTGGAGTGCAGGGGCCTGATCTCCACTCACTGAAAGCTCTGCCTCCTGGGCTCAACTGATCCTCCTGTCTCAGCCTCCGGAGTAGCTGGGATTACAGGCGTGTGCCACCGCACCTGGCTAATTTTGTGTTTTCAGTAGAGATGGGGTTT
>NW_012109741.1:832135-833180 GCF_000951045.1 Mandrillus leucophaeus | reverse complement strand
GGGGAGGGGAGGGGAGGGGAGGGGAGGGTTTAATGAACAAGCCCAGTCAAGGCTCAAAGCAATTTTGGGCCAACACAACAGGGTTCAATGTACACAGTTGACAAATATTAAGAAAAAAGGAATCCTCAAGACATTAAAATGACAAAAAGAAAATTATGAGCAACTTTATGATTGGCATTAAGACATTCAAAAACTTAGATGAAGTAGATGAATTCTTTGAAAAATACAAACTGCTAAAGCTCACTTAAAAAATAGACAATATGAAATGTCCTAAGTCTTTAAAGAAATTGAATTTGTATCAAAAACTTTCCAACAAGGGGAAAAAAGGCTCTGAGTTCAGGATTGATGATAGGTTATTCACTTCTACAATTAACCAAGCGCTTCATTCATGCTAGGGACATGCCAAGCCTCCTGCACACATTCCACTGCACTCTAAAACAGCCCTGACAGGCGCGGTTGTTTGTTTTTGTTTCTGAGACAGGTTCGGGCTATGCCAGCCAGGCTGAAGTGCAGTGGCACGATCTCAGCTCACGGCAACCTCCACCTCCCAGGCTCAAGCAATCCTCCCTCCCAAGCCTCCCTAGTAACCGGACTACAGGCATGCACCACCACGCTTGGCTAATTTTTGTATTTTTAGTAGAGACAGGGTTTCACTATGTTGTCCAGGCTGGTCTCTTAATTCCTGACCTCGTGATCCGCCCGCCTCTACCAGCCAAAGTGCTGGGATTACAGGCGTGAGGCGCCATGCCCGGCCGGACTCCCTTTTCTATTTCAAGGCACTTCGTCTGCGGTTTTGAGATCTAGAATTTTGGGAGCTCTGGGACATTTCATGGGTCAGAGGAGTAACATCTGTGAAATGCTGGCGCATTGAGTGTCTAGTGTCTTGCGGGGCAGGATGCCGAGGGAGTGACCCATTTCAGGTCTCAGGCTCAGCGAGCCGCAGTGGGGGAGGGAGGGAAGCTGGTGAGTAGGGGCAAGGGGCGGTCACCCACCTGCGCTGGTCGCGGAGCTGCTGCGCCTCCTGCTGATGCTGCTCCACCTCCGC
>NW_012109741.1:827600-829130 GCF_000951045.1 Mandrillus leucophaeus | reverse complement strand
CTCCTGTCTCAGCCTCCGGAGTAGCTGGGATTACAGGCGTGTGCCACCGCACCTGGCTAATTTTGTGTTTTCAGTAGAGATGGGGTTTAGCCATGTTGGCCAGGCTGGTCTCCAACTCCTGAGCTCAAGTGATCCGCCTGCCTCGGCCTCCCAAAGTGCTGGGATTCCAGGCGTGAGCCACCGTGCCTGGCCAGGGCCCAGGACTTTCAATTTGAAAACCAGGAAAGCCCCGGGCCACGGGGGTGAGTTGGCCACCCTACTGAATGGCACACTTGCTAGTCCCTCCCTGGGGCCCAAGGCCTCACTTACTCGGCTTCCAGGGAAGCCAGCCGGGCCTGGAGCTGGGCCTGGGCACTACTGAAGTCTGCCACCATGGCCTGCATCTCCTTCCGGTGTTCCTGGCGGAGCGTCTCCACCTCCCTGGTCCGCAGGGCTTGCTGAGTCTCCTCCAGCAACCTGTGGTGGACGAAAGCACAGCCAGGCTTGCCCAGCTCCGGGGACGGCGCCCCTTGGGCTCTGGGGTTTATTCCCCTCGTTGCTGCCCAGTTTGGGAGACCTCAGTGGGGAGAGATTGTGATCTGAGGACACCTGTGATAAGGAGAGCTGAGGTCTCCGAGTTGTGGAGTCCATGACAAACCCCCACTATGGGACCCCTTCTCAGCACCCTCCCATCTCAGGAGGAGAAACCTGAGCATGGGGACAGCCTTCAGGCGGAAGCGATGGAGAGCAGCCTTACAGGGGAGCCCCAGAAAACACGCTCTTCACTTAGGGCAGGCGGGGAGGCAGGAGGCCGAGATTCTCTATCAGTATCGCCTGAATGCTGGGACTCTGAGACCCGGGAGACCAGGTCTTTCCTAACAACTACAATGCAGTGGAAAGCTTCCCTGAACTTCGTTTTTTTGTTGTTGTTTTTGTTTTTGTTTTGAGACAAAGTCTTGCTCTTGTTGCTTAGGCTGGAGTGGAATGGCGTGATCTCGGCTCACTACAACCTTCGCCTCCCGGGTTCAAGCGGTTCTCCTGCCTCAGGCTCCCAAGTGGCTGGGATTACAGGTGCCCGCCACCAGGCGCTGGCTAATTTTTTGTATTTTTAGTAGAGACGGAGGTTTCACCATGTTGGCCAGGCTGGTCCTGAACTCCTTACCTCGGGTGATCCACGTGCCTCAGCCTCCCAAAATGCTGGGATTACAGGCATGAGCCACCACGCCCAGCCATTCCCTGAATCTTTATCCCTCACCTTTATCAAAATAGGTGGTTATGAAAATTAAATGGAGCCGGGTGCGGTGGCTCACGCCTGTAATCCCAGCACTTTGGGAGGCCAAGGCAGGAGGATCACAAAGCCAGGAGTTTGAGACCAGCCTGACCAACATGGTGAAACTCCGTCTCTACTAAAAATACAAAAAAAATTAGCTGGGCTTGGTGGTGTCCGCCTGTAATCCCAGCTACTCAGGAGACTGAGGCAGGAGAATCACTTGAACTTGGGAGGCGGAGGTTGCAGTGAGCTGAGATCACACCACTGCACTCCAGCCTGGG
>NW_012109741.1:813459-826340 GCF_000951045.1 Mandrillus leucophaeus | reverse complement strand
CTGAGGAGAAGGCAACCAGGAGGTGTTTTCAGGAGGCGCAGGGGCAGACACGTTACAAAGGACCAGAGATGTGCTGCGGCGAGATGGAGACCCACGGGCGACCCGCCCAGGCTGGAGCCTGGATGGGTCCCCTGCAGGGACTCCCATTCAGTCTCTTAAAATTTCCTTCTTTGGGTGTTGGCCAAATCTGGCCCTGGCCCTTAGAGTTTAATAAAACTGCTGAGCCAAGAATGGGGCTTGCATCCAAATGAACACTAACCACAGTCCACCTGCCTGGGTGCCCTCCCTGCCTGCCTCAGTGAAGTCCTCCCTCAGTGAAGTGTTCAGTGAAGTGACACTGCCTCAGTGAAGTCTTCCCCGCCTCTCAGGGGAGAACTGATGAGCTTTCTCTAATACCACCAAATATCGCTAACTCTGGCTCTGTAAGGGGTGACACCGAAGAGAATATGTTTCCATGCTGGTTTCCTAGCTAGATTGGGAGCTATTCCTCTCTTCATCTTTCCAACCCTGTAGCACCTAGCCTGGTGTATTCTATAGGTGCCATGTGAATGCTTGCTAAATAAAATTGTGCTAGAATGTCAGTAGTTCAGGTAGAAACACAAAGATTGCTGTCCAACAGCAGATGGGGTCAGATTTAATCTGTGATTAGTGAATGTTCCAGTTTTCAAATTCACTCAAACATGCCCGACCACTTGTGCAGGTTATCTGTTCACTGAACACAGTGATTGCACAGCTGTGCACTGGGAGAATCTGTGGCCCAGGCCCCATGTCCCTGCCTTCCTGCCCTGGGGTTGGCATGGTGTGGGATGCCTGCGGGCACCCACTTGGCACTCTCGCATGCATAGCCTGGAAGAGAAGAGCAGGGGGTTACTGCCTTGTGAGGACAACCTGTGACCCATGGAGGACAGAAACGGATGGAAAAATGCGTTCCCCTCTTGGGTCTCTGGGTGGGAGAGATAAGAGAATTAGATCCCAGTGGGACAGACTCCACTTAGCTCAGCGGTGGCCAGCTTGGGCCTGCAGTCTGGCATTGTGTCCCCTTCCCTTTCCTTTTTGACTCTTGCTGCCTGGGCTGTTCCTCTTTGCTGACACCCCTGCATCTGCTCTCTGTGTGGGGTATCACCTGAGACCACGCTTTCCTTCTAGAGGGTTCAGGGCTTCCCTCCTATGGGGCAAAGGTGAGGGCTGGTGCACAGGTGGCCAGGTAGTGACTCATGCACTCAGTGCTCCTTGGCTTCTATCCCGAGCCCGCGGGCAAACACTGTCTCCCTCCATGGCCCAGTCCCCAGTTGTCATCATCCCACGTTTCCCCTGTCCTCTCCCATTGGTACCGGTGGCTCCCACCCATCTAAACACTTAATGGAACACGTTCTGTCTTCGCTTTGCTAGACCTAACCACTGGGCTAACCTGTGATTCATCATTTGTTAGTATTTTTCATATAAACATAGAAATCGCCTTCCTATGCTCAGCAACAGCTAAATCTGGCACACATGATTCCCATGTCCCCGGGACCTTCAGCAGGACTGGGCCACCAACGAATCCTCACCATCCACAGGCACTGGTGGAGACCCTGCTGAGGGCTGGGAGTGGGGGTGGGGCGGCGATGAGGCAGAACAGATGGGTTATCCTCACAAGACTCTGATCCAGTCTAGGCAACAAAGACGTCCATGAAATGGCATGTCCCCAACAGGACCAGGTGGTAGATCCTAAAGTCAGCTGAGCTGTCTTAACAGCAAGTGCTCCAGGATCTCAGAGCCAGAGGGGGCCACTGTGTGCCAGGGAAGGCCCCCAGCATGGGACATGCTGGGCAGCATCCCAGGCAGGAGGAGTGGCACAAGCGAAGGATGAAGGGAGGGTGCAGATGCCAGGTTTATGAGCCACAGGGAATATGGCAGGACATACAGGTCATAGTCAGTGGTGGAAGCTTTTCAATGCCAAGTCGAAGCATTTGGAGCTTTCCCCAGTGGGAACCACCAAAGGCTTTATGAAAAGTGATGCTGGGCTTTGGGGGAATACCTGAAGCCATACACTATGGACTGGAGGGAGAGAGGACTGGGCTGTTAGGAGGTGACTGTGCCACCCAGTTAGACCAGGAATGATGGATGTGCAGGGAAGGGGCTGATGGGCAAAGTCTGAGCAGGAAGAGGAAGGAGAGCCGGCACTGAGTCTGGGTGACAACAAAGCTGCTCCGCTTAGGGGAACAGCAAGGTCTAGACAGAGCCTATCTGGGAAAATGTTCTGAGAAATTCCCCTGCAGATCCAAAGGAGTAGCCCAGACCAGCTGCACCGAGGGCCTGGCTAGCACCAACACCCTGAGATACCATTGCATCTGAACTATAAATAACATGCAGCGCTTAAGACCATTTTTGTTTTTCTTTTCAAAGACAAGACCCTGCAGGCCCACCAAGTATCCCACAGGCCTGTGGAGAAGGGTCTTCCCCACTTCAGGCAGGGGGCAGGGGGCAGGGGAATGACTGAGTACCCAGAGCTCATCCTTTTTTTTTTTTTTTTTTTTTTTGAGACAGTGTCTTGCTGTGTTGCCCAGGCTGGAGTGCGGTGGCACAGTCATAGCTCACTACAGCCTGGAACTCCTGAGCTCAAGTGATCCTCCTGCCTCAGACTCCCAAGCCAGGATTACAGGCATATGCCACCATGCCCAGCTAATTTTTGATTTTTTTGTAGAGATATACTCTTGCTATGTTGCCCTGGCTGGTCTTGAAATCCTGGCCTCAAGTGGTCCTCTGGCTTTGGCCTCCCAAAGTGCTGGATTCCAAGTGTGAGCCACTGCACGCGGCCTCAGAGCCCATCCTTTATGGAGCTTCTCACTGAGGCCCTGATGCTGCTCTGGGAGGGGTGTGGCTGGTGCAAGGGCAGGGGTGCTGACCTCTGTGGTGATGATGTGGTCTTCGCTGTCTCCTGGACACTGGCTGCTGGCTTGCTGTCTGCCCAGAGCCCTCAGCTCGGCCTGCAGTGCCTCCAAGTCCTTCTGGTGCCCAGAGCAGGCAGCTTGCTGCTCCGACAGCTCCTGCCTAAGGGACTCTGGAAAAGGGAGAGCAGTAGGGAGTTAGGTGCTGGGTCTAGGCTGAAGCCTGTCTGGTGGGGATAACAGTCTCTGGGGTGGGGGGCGGTGGATGAAGTGAGGGGCTGCTGAAGGCTTGTGGTGGGTTGAGTTCCCCAAACCTTTTCCAAGATAACAGTAACAACAGGGCCATGTGTGAAAACTGTTCTCATTTAAGTCCACAACCATCTTTTCTGGTATGAATTATCCCCCTCTCCCCACCCCTGCTTCACTTTAGGATGAGGGACCTGAGCATCAGAGAGGGTGAGTACAATGCTCAAAGCCACACAGCTATTAAATGGTGGAGTTGGGATGCAAAATTTCAAGTGGTTCTTCACTCTGAACTCCCTGCTTGCCCTCTACTGGTTGGTTAGGATGGGTGGCAGGTGAGGGCAGCATGGCCTGAGCCCAGGGCCAAATCCTGTGACAACGCTTGGCCTCAGCATCAAGTTAGGAGACCACGCAAAGAACAGGCAATTATCAAATGACCCAAAGGCCTTTTCTGGGGGTGATGGTCTCAAGTTGGAAAGTTTGAAATTTATATCAACTCTTTTTTTTTTTTTTTTTTGAGATGGAGTCTCGCTTTGTTGCCCAGGCTAGAATGCAGTGGCATGATCTTGGCTCACTGCAGCCTCCACCTCCTGGGTTCAAGCGATTCTCCTGCCTCAGGCTCCCGAGTAGCTGGGACCAGGCACGCACCATCACGCCTGGCTAATTTTTGAATTTTTTTAGTAGAGATGGGAGTTCACCATTTTGGCCAGGCTGGTCTCGAACTCCTGACCTCAAGTGATCCACCCACATTGGCCTCCCAAAGTGCTGGGATTACCGTACCCAGTCAATGTCAACTCTTAAAAAGACAAAATGTTCACAGGTTCTTCTTCCCACGGGTGTGGGGTCTTGGCTGGATCATGGAGGCAGGAGATGGCATGTCATCCCAGCAGAACAGGAACTAAAATGTAATCATCCAGAAGAAATGTGTACATTCTCTTAAACTCAGGGGAGAGTAAGACCAGAAACTTGAGCTTCCCCTCTGAGAATGGAGACTGATTTCTAGTACACTAGACACTTCCCAGCATGATTGAAACAATTATTTCAAAATGAATATTTTCTGATAGAGCAGATGCTATTTAGTGAGATATTCCTTTTAAAAAAGATACTTTTTAAGTGCTTGTAAATTTGATACTTTACTTTTCTGTAATGAGCTTTTGAGACTCTGTATTTTAGTTATTGAAAATAACCTTTGAAACATTGTTCTGATCATTCCATGAGCATCTAGCACAGGTTTTAGTACAGAGCAAGTGCTCAACATGTATTTGTAAAATAAACGATCTTTAGAGTGAAAATGGATGAGGTGATAAAAGTGTATTAGTTATAAAAGCTTTCCTATAAGCTTACTAACCTGCCCTCAAAGATTAACTATATTAAACACGTGCAAAAGCGTAGTGTATTTGGATGATATTAAGATGAAAAATTGGCCGGGCATGGTGGCTCACGCCTGTAATCCCAGCACTTTGGGAGACTGAGGTGGGTGGATCACAAGGTCAGGAGATTGAGACCATCCTGGCTAACGTGGTGAAACCCCGTCTCCACTAAAAATACAAAAAATTACCCAGGCGTGGTGGCGGGCGCCTGTAGTCCCAGCTATTTGGGAGGCTGAGGGAGGAGAATGGCATGAACCCGGGAGGTGGAGCTTGCAGTGAGCTGAGATTGCACCACTGTACTCCAGCCTCGGTGACAAAGCGAGATGTTGTCTCAAAAAAAAAAAAAAAAAAAAGATGAAAAATGTACTTGGTCATCTTTCCTTTCCAGCAGAATTTTGATAAAGTGATTTCTATAGCTTATTTTCTTAAAAAAAATTCTCCAAACACAACCCCATTTTTTGAAAACTGTTATCACAAGATATATGCAATAAAACTTTTTACCAAATCATAAATTATAAGATATTCATTCTTTACCCTCCTCCTCCTCTCATACCTTCTCACCATTCATCTATCCATCCATCTACCTATCCATCTATCCATCCATACATCCATCCCTCTGTCCACCTGTCCATCCATCCATCCACCCATCCATCCATCCACCCGTCCACTTATCTAACCATTCATCCATCCATCCATCCATCCATTTACTCATCCATCCATCCACCTATCCATCCACCCACCTATCTGTCTGTCCACCTATCTGTCTGTCTACCCATCTGTCCATCCATTCATCCATCCACCGATCCACCCATCGGTTGCTCACCCAATCATCTGCCCATCCATCTGTGTGTCCACCCATTTGTCCGCCCACCCATCTGCCCATCCATACATCTCCATCTATCTGTCCATCCATCCACCCATCCTTCCTCCTGTCCATCCATTGACCCATTTTTCTGTCCATCCACCTGTCTGCCCAACCACCCATTCACCCACACCCCCATCCACTTGTCCGTCCGTCCGTCCATCCATCCATCCATCCATCCATCCATCCATCCATCCATCCATCCATCCATCCAGCATGTCTGGGTTCCAACCCTCTAGTAAACACCCACCCTCCCTGCCCTCTCACAGGGACCTATGGTATTGCAGGTCAGTTGTGTCTCACACAGATATCAGAAGATGAATAATCAGCTTCAGGAATATCTCATATCAACCTGCCATTGCTCTAGGTGCTCGTGCCTTCCCTTGAAGACTATGATTTTTTGGCCTCACAGAGTCCACAGAGCCCCTTCTTCTTGGGACTGGTGCTGAGAAGCCCAGCCTTTCCGCAGGGTCTTTCCAGGGATCCCTCCTGATTCTTTTCTTCAGGGAAGAACAGGGCTGCTGTGGAGTCAGAAAAGCCAGGGAAGGGGTGGCAGGGACATCTGCACTGGCAGCTGCTGCTGGGTGTTGGAATCACCAGGGTGTCCAGCCTGACCTGTACATGGGGAGCCTTGGACCTGAGCCATGTGGCACAGCCTGGATTCTATGTTTACATGCTACTGACTTTAGCACTTCCCATGTGGATGCCTCCATTCCAGGGTAGCTGCTAACTGGGAAGTCTATGAAACTCCTTCCTGCTTCTCACACCACTTCCTCAGAAACATGCAGTCAGTGGGACACGCTTTCTAATGAGAACTCAAACAAGCAGCAAGGTAGAGCCTAACTCACTTACGGAGGTAAAGAAAATGTTGTCCTCCAGAATTCTCTTTTTACTTTTTTTCCTAATTAATTTTTTTTTTTGTAGAGATGGGGTCTTGCTCTGTTGTCCAGGCTGGTCTTGAACTACTGACCTCAAGTGATCCTCTCTCACCTTGGCCTCCCAAAGTACTGAGACTACAGGCATGAGCCACCACACTCAGCACTCAGAAATCTCTTAAGGAGAGCCCTGTCTAGGTTTGGAAGAAATATTTAATAAAGCCAACAAGATCTTTAGTGCTTAGCATGAAATGGTGAGAGGTATTTGTCTTGCTCTTAAGAGTGAGGAGAAATGTAAGAGTACAGGAGAAAATGAGTGACAGGGATGATCTACAAAAATGACAGAGGTCTCCAGAATCAGGCATGCAACATTGAAATATTCAGTCATGGCCAGGTGTGGTGGCTCACGCCTGTAATCCCAGCACTTTGGGAGGCCGAGGAGGGCGGATCACAAGGTCAGGAGATCGAGACCATCCTGGCTAACATGGTGAAATCCCATCTCTACTAAAAAAATACAAAAAAATTAGCCAGGCATTGTGGCAGGTGCCTGTAGTCCCAGCTACTCAGGAGGCTGAGGCAGGAGAATAGTGTTAACCTGGGAGACGGAGCCTGCAGTGAGCCAAGATCGCGCCACAGCACTCCAGCCTGGGTGACAGAGCGAGACTCCGTCTCAAAAAAAGAAAAGAAAAGAAATATTCAGTCATAATTTAACAGGGAACACTTACATAGACTTACTATATACCAGGCTCTATTTGAAGCACTTCTCATGTATTTACTTATGTAATCATCATTACGGCCCAGTGAGGTGAATGCTATTATTATCCTCATTTTATACATGGAAGACTGAGGCACAGAGCAGTTAAGCAACTTCCTGCCCGAAGTCACACAGCCAGTGAATGTTAGAGCTGAGCTTCACACCCAGGCAGTTTGGCTCTAAAGATCTTAACTACCTCTGTTGACTTCCAGGATGCTTTGTGTGAGTGGTTTTATTGATGTGGCAACTGAAAAGGGGCAGAGTTTTAAGCTGGGGATGATGTGGGGGCAGGCAGAGGAAGCAGAGCCTGGAGGCCTAAGATCCCCCAACTTGCCGAAATCTTCAGAACAGAAATGAGAGGTTAAGGCAATGCCATGAAACTCATATGAAGGTGCAGAGATCTGGGTTACATGCAATAATAATGATAATGATAGTATCTACATTCACTGGGCTCATGTTATATGCTAGGCACTTTATATTTAATATCTCATGTAATCCACACAGTGAGCCTATGTGGTAGGGACAATTGTAATTCCATTTTATACAAAAGGAAAATGAAGCTCATAGTAAGCCATCCCAGGGTTCACAGCTAGTTGGTGGCAGAGCCAGGATTGTCCCTGACCTGCGTGCCCGAGAATGCTGGAGCCCTGACCTGTGCGCCCGAGATTCCTGGAGCCCTGGCCTGTGAGTCCGAGAGCCCTGGAGCCCTGGCCTGTGAACCCGGGACCCCTGGAGCCCTGGCCTGTGAGTCCAAGAGCCCAGGAGCCCTGGCCTGTGAGTCAGAGAGCCCAGGAGCCCTGGCCCTCAGCTTGTCGCTGGTTTCTACGTGCAGACCCTGCAGCTGGCCAGGCCCTCCTTGGTGCACTGTTGGGTGTATACCTAGCAGCAGGGCCTGCTGTGCTTGCATCCTCTCACGCTCCTCCTGCAGCTCTTGCCTGGCCTTTTCCTCCAAGGCCTGGAGCTCCAGCCGGTGTGCCTGGTGTTGGATCTGGAGGCTGTGGCTGGATTCCTTCTTCAAGCGTTCCTCTGTGGCCTGTGGGAAAAAGTGGGGACAAGAAGGCATGAAAGTAGGCACAAGGGTGGGAGACCTGACTCCTTTGCCAAACTCTTCTGAGCCAGGATGCTCTGAACGCTTGCTCTCTCCCATGAAGGGCTTATCAGGCTACAGAGAATGCTGTAGCAATAGCCTGGCCACAGCAGCCATTTTGTACCAGGTGAACCCACCCCCTTCCACAGCTGATTGGGCGAGAGTGGATACCTCTTCTAAACCTGGGACAATCAGAGTTCCTTTAATGCAAATTTGATATGAAGAGGTGGGGGATAGAGCAAAAGAGACTGACAGGCAGATACTGACTCTGTGGCTCCAAATTTACCATACTCAGGAGCACTAAGGTAACATGTAACTGGTCCTGACATCTGCTGCAGGACCAGTGAGGTGGAGGCGGCCATCTGTGGAGGAAGCCCAGGGCTGGTGTGCAGAGCAGAGCAGAGCAGAAATGACATGAGGAGGGGTGAAGGATCCCTACAGCTTTTCAGTTCCTGCTCTTGTTTGGTCCTGAGAACTGGCCGTGTCTCTGTCCTTGGGTTCATATTCATTCATTCTTTCTTTCCCTACTTTTTATTTTTGGTTCATTTATGCTTTCACTCAACAAACATTTATTTACTGAAGTCCCACTGTGTGACGAACACCCAAAGCAAGTTCTGTGAGCAGCTGGGTAAACTTTAATAAGTGTCTCTTCACTGCCTGCAAGTTGGTTTCTGTGAGAGGCACAAAAACAACCCCTAAGATGTCCATGTCTGAAAACTGAGTGTGTTACCTTACGCGGTCAAAGGGACTTTGCAGATGTGATTAAGGATCTTAGATGGGAGATTATCCTGAAATATCTGGGTGGGCCTCAATCACAAGAGTCTTTATAAGAAGGCTGTAGGAAGCTCAGTGAGAAAAGAGTTGATGGTGGAAGCAGAGGTCAGAGAGAGAGAAAGAGGGAGAGAGAGGGAGCGGGAGAGAGAGCACGAGATTTGAAGCTGCTACGCTTTCGGCTTTAATAATGCAGGAAGGGACCAGAAGCCAAGGAACTCGGGTGGCCTCTAGAAGCTGGAAAAGGTGAGGATGCAGATTCTCCTCTGCAGCCTTGAGAAGGAACCAGCCCTGCCAATTCCATGATTTTTGGATTTCTGACCTCCAGAATTGTCGGATAATAAATCTGTGTTGTTTTAAGCCACCAGGCTTGTGCTAGTTTGTTACAGCAGCAATAGGAAACTAATATAGTTTCTGTTTTGCTTTTTGTTTTTCAGTTAGGAGAGTTCCAGTTAATATACATCCCCAGGTTTTAGATGAGGAAATGAGAGATGGGCATTGGAGAGATGATTTGGTTTCCCAGGGTCACACAGAAAAAGATACAGAAAGTATTATCCCCCCATTTTTTTTAACTCTTTTTTTATATATATATGGAGAGGGAGAGTCTCGCTATGTTGCCCAGCTGGTCTCAAACTCCTGAGCTCAAGCAATCCTCCCGCCTCAGCCTCCTGAAGTGTTGGGATTACAGGTATGAGCCACCACGCCCAGGCACCCACCCCCGCTGCCATCTTTTTTAACAGAGCAGGAAACTGGGGCCAGAAGGCCAGGGGACCTGCCTGCAGACAGGTGATGGAAGAGGCAGGATCGTGACCCATGAGCAGTGGAGTCCGGGGCCCAAGCCCTTTCCACTCACTCATGCAGTGGACATTTCACCAAATGTCCTCTGGGATTTCACCAAATGCATGAGGCTCCTGTGAGGGAAGAACTCAACCATCTTGGAGCCCAGTTGGCCTCCTGAACCCAGCGGATCATATGGAGGCTTTCCTCAGCCTGTCTCTGCCACCTGTCACTGGGGATAGCAATAGGGAACTGGTCTCACTCCTTCCAGGGGAAACTCAGTCATTCTGTGGTGAGTTTCTTTTTCTTTTTTTTTGAGATAGGGTCTCACTCTGTTGCCCAGCTGGAGTGCAGCGGCACAATCATGGCTCACAGCAGCCTTGACCTCCCAGGTCCAAGTGATCCTCCTACCTCAGCCTCTTCAGTAGCTGAGACCACAGATGCTCGCCACTACACCTGGCTAATTTTTTTTGTAGAGCTTGGTTCTCTCTATGTTGCCCAGGCTAACCTCAAACTCCTGGCCTCAAGTGATCCTCCTGTCTTGGCCTCCCAAAGTTCTGGGATTACAGGCGTGAGCCACCATGCCTAGTTGCGAGTTTATTTAATAAAACAGAAAAGCCTCATACTTTTCAAATTCTCTGATACCTTCCTCCTCTTTCCCTTGCTGCAAAACTATTTAATAAAACAGAAAAGCCTCATACTTTTCAAATTCTCTGATACCTTCCTCCTTTTTCCCTTGCTGCAAGGCTCAGAGAACACCAACTGGTGACATTTTTATCCCTAGGGAAATGGGGATGGAGAGGTTGAAGCCTGGCTTTGCAAGAGGGAGCCAAACTCTCTCACTCTGACCCAGCCTCTCTCCATCCCTGGGGGCAACCAAAGATTCAGGTCAACACTGCCCACTCGCTTGCTCAGGAGCCCTTGGCAGTGAGGATCACACAGGGTGCAGCATTCAAGGCTCAGGGCAAGTTGGAGACTCATTCCTGGTGAATTTCTCCAGCTGCTATAGTAGGGTTACCCTGATCTTGTGGTGGCCAGTTTGAGGCCTCCTGAGGGACCTAGTTTCACCCTGTCTCTCCAAAAGTCCTGTATTATATAATGTCTCCGTTCCCAGTGCTTCCAAATACCTTAGACAACTCCCTCATGGCTTCCACCCAACGATCCCAGCAACCTGTTTGAGGGGCTGCCTTTTCCCCTAGAGGTGAGCTACGTAAGGACAGAGAGTGTAGTGATGATCTGGTATCTCCGCAGCTCTGCATGATGACAGCTCGTGGCAGCTACTCAATTAATGCCTGCAGGATAGATGAGTGAATAATACAAGTGGACCTTTTAAAAACCACGCTGTTACTGAGCCATGCACTGTTCTAAGTACTTTACATGCAGTATCCCTTTTGATCTTCATAACCATCTCATAAGATTCATACTACCATCTATCATTTTATACATGAGGAAACTGAGGCACAAAGAAGCTAAATGACCTATCTGAGCTCCCACACTTTGTAAATGGCAGATCCAGGACTTGAACGCAGGCAGCCCATTCCTAATCGCTGACACAGGAACTGGGGCTTATACCCTATGGGCAGAATGTCCTTTCACTTTCCCTTGGCCAGGACTCAGACCTTATGCGTCCAACCCGCTAGGGCACCTGGAACTCCCTGCCTCAGGTGGGTGAAGCCCCCTGTCTGTCTGCCTCCTGTGAGAAACTGGGGTCCACAGCATGGAGGAATAAAGCTCGGGCATACACAAAGGTCAATATCACCCAGCAGCGAATACACCTGGGATCTCCCCACACTGAGCTCTTGCAGATTGTAAGCCAAAGTGAAAAAAGATTTAGAAGAATTAAAGAAAGAAATAAGGAAACTGACATCTTTTTTGAACACCTAATAAGTGCCGGGCAGTCCATGTACATTATTTCCTTCCTCCCTCCCTCCCTCCCTCCCTTCCTTCCTCCCTCCCTCCCTTCTTTCTTCCTTCCTTCCTTCCTTTTGTTTTGAGACGGAGTCTCGCCGTGTCACACAGGCTGGAGAGCAATGGTGTGATCTCAGCTCACTGCAACCTCTGCCTCCCGGGTTCAAGCAATTCTCCTGCCTCAGCCTCCCAACTAGCTGGGACTACAGGCGTGCACCATGATGTCCAGCTAATTTTTGTATTTTTAGTAGTGTTGGGATTTCACTATGTTGGCCAGGCTGGTCTCAAGTGCTCTGCTCATCTTGGCCTCCCAAAGTGCTGGGATTACAGGCGTGAGCCACTGTGCTCGACTTTCTTTCTTTTTTCTTAAAACTTCTCTTATATTCTTCTCAGGGGAATATGTGCATTTAGTATAAAGAGCCAAATAGTATTAAAAGAAAGGAAAATAAGCAGCCTCCTAGTCCTTTCCTCCTCCCTCTCTGACTCCTCTTCTCTGAGGCAGCCATTGTCAGCTCCTTGTTTCTTGTTGTATTTACCAGCATTTAAAAGACAATGTTTCCATTCTAGTGTATCTTGATCATTTTTGAGACTATGAATTGTCTTTCTACTTTAGTAGATCAGGATTTCAGGTCTCACTCACTCTATGTCTTCCATTCCTTTTACATAGTATACAATATATATTTTTAATATATTGAAGTACACTTCCTATTTTCCTTATAGAGAATATGTAAATATTATTTACTGTTGAGCTGAATAAATTATTATTATTGAACTTCTGCCTTGTGCAGTTTTTTGTTTTTCCTTGCATTAATAAATGCTGCATTTTTTATTTGTTTAGTTTCCTTTGGCTATCTGGCAAAGTCTTCCTACAACTTCTAAATGCTTTGTAAAACACACAGTGCAATTTTCCACATGGCCAAATCGATCAGAGAATCCATCAGTCTGCTTTCCTCTGGAGACAGCTCTTCCAGAGCCCCCAGTTCCTTGTCCAGCCGCAAAGCCAGACTCCTCAAACCTTCCTTCTTGCTCCTGCATTGAATCCCCAGTTTCCCATCTCTCTTTTATTCCCTCTCCCTTGGTTTGCTCCCTTGTTTTTGTGGGACACCTCCTTCAAGGAACTCTTAAGAGGGCAGGAAGGGAACACCCTCTGAGAAAGCTGTGTTTAAGCCAGGCCACAAGGTAGAAGGTGCTGGATGAAACATGCCTGAAGCACCCCACCAGATTATCCATCATTGTATAACACACCACAGTTTTCCAAACCCTTGGAAAGGTCTTTGTTGCTGAGTTGTGTTTTTTTTTTTTTTTTTTTTTTTTTTTTTTTTGGATTTCCTTTACTGTGACTTGAATATTTATATCTTTGAACCATA
>NW_012109741.1:789871-813409 GCF_000951045.1 Mandrillus leucophaeus | reverse complement strand
TTTTTGAGACAGAGTCTTGCTCTGTCGCCCAGGCTGGAGTGCAATGGCACAGTCTCGGCTCACTGCAACCTCCACCTTCCAGGCTCAAGCAATTCTCCTGCCTCAGCCTCCCAAGTAGCTGGGATTACAGGCACCTGCCCCCACACCCGGCTAATTTTTGTATGTTTAGTAGAGACGTGGCTTCACCATGTTGGTCAGGCTGGTCTCAAACTCCTGACCTCAGGTGGTCCACCCACCTCTGCCTCCCAAAGTGCTGGGATTACAGGCGTGAGCCACTGTGCCCAGCCTGAGCTGTTCTTTGTCAACTGTGCTGCCGTTTTCGTTTTCAGCTGTGGGACTGAGCCTGCCTTCCTGGTGTGTTCATGCACGCCACTGCTCTAGTCATGAAAGCAACTCGTTCTTATGCCACCAAGGTCGCAAGCAGATGGGGAAACGTAGCACAAGAAGCCCGGCAGACCTAGCCTGCTTTCTTGCTTTGCCACTTACTAGCTGTGTGACCCTGAGCAAGTTACAAAATCTCTCTGAGCCTCTTTCCTCATCTGGAAAAGGGAATACGATAATAACAATCTGGAAAGATTCTCGGGGGATTGGACGTCATGTAGAAAAGGGACGGCTTTGCACATGGCAGTTCTCACCTAGCAGCTGCCCGGCACAGAGTAGACCACTCAGTCATTCCCTCACCTTGAGTTCCTGATGTCTGGCTTTCTCCAGCATGCGCAGGGCTCTCTGGTGGGAAGCCTCGAGCTGGGCTTTCACAGCCTGGTTCTGCTGAGTGGTCTCCTGGAGTTCACGCTGCAGCTTCTCCCTCTCAAGGTCCGACAGCTGCTTGAGCGCCTGCAGGTCCTCCCTGTAGTTGCTGGTGCACTGCTCCAGAGCCTGCTGCATCTGCAAGACCTGCGCACCAGGCATCCTACCCTCAGTCTAAGCCCCTTGCCTTTCCTGGGATGTTTTCTTTAAATAAAAGCTTTCTAAATGTCACCTCCATGCAGCTGAGCCTCCTCTGCCTCTAGGGACTCTGAGGGGATGGAAGCTGCAAGCTTGAAGGACCTGGGGGTGGCTAGTCCTTCCAGGGACCCCCCAGCTAGAGCCACGAATGCCGGGAAAGAGGAAAAGAGGGGTGGGGACACCAACCTTTCAAGAGAAATCAAGAGGGGACTGGAATGCCTTCCAGGGACCCACGTGGCGTCCCCCCTCCTCCCTCAGGTGCCTGCTCGAATCTGGCTTCCTCACTGAGGCTTCTCCTGATAGCCCCGTATAGTACTACCTCCCCCAAGCCCACGTACCCCATCACAGGACAGCCTCCCTGCTCTCGTTTTCTTTTTCCTGAGCCATCATTACCTTAGAATGAACTACGTGATTTACTAACTTCTTATGTCAACCATTTATCGTCTGTTCCCACTTCCATTGCTAAAATATATATATCTCTTTATATTTAAAGAGATATATATATATATTTTATATATATATAAAATATCTTTTTTTTTTTTTTTGAGACAGGGTCTTGCTTTGTTGCCCAGGCTGGAGTGCACTGTTGTGATCATGACTCACGGCAGCCTCGAACTCCTGAGCTCAAGCAACCCTCCCACCTCAGCCTCCTGAGTAGCTGGGAGTACAGGCACATGTCACCATACCCGGTAATTTTTTTTTTTTTTTTTTTTGTAGAGACAGAGTCTTGCTATGTTACCCTGGCTGATCTTGAACTCCTAGGCTCAAGCGTTCTTCCTGCCTCAGCCTCCCAAAGGGCTGGGATTATGGGTGTGAACCACCACACCTGGCCATAAAATGTAAGGTATTTTTTCTGGTTTGTGCATTGATGAATTCATCAGCGGCTCATACTGAGTGCTCATTAGCACAGCAGGTTTTTTATTTTCTTTTTGAGATGCAGTCTCACTCTGTCACCCAGGCTGGAGTGCAGTGGTGTGATCTCAGCTCACTGCAACCTCTGCCTCCCGGGTTCAAATGATTCTCTTGCCTCAGCCTCCTGAGTAGCTGGGATTACAGGTGCCCACCACATGCCCAGCTATTTTTTATATTTTTAGTAGAAACAGGGTTTCAGCATGTTGGCCAGGCTGGTCTCCAACTCCTGACCTCAAGTGATCTGCCCCCATCGGCCTCCCAAAATGCTGGGATTATAGGCGTGAGCCACCGTGCCCAGCTGCAGCAGGTTTGGGATGAATGAATAAATAAAACCAAGAATCCCACTTTGCCCTGGTCCTGTAATGCCTTCCCAGCTTGGATGTGAATCCGGCCCTGCATGCATTTCCAAGTTTGTAAAAAGGAGGGAGCAGGATCTCAGGAAGGGAGAAATCCCCACCAGGGTTGTCCTACCTGGGCTTGCAATTTGGCCTTCTGGCTTTGCCAGTCCTCCTGTAGACGGGGGATTTCGGATGTTTTCTCCTTCAACAAAGAGCCCAGTGGAGGTTGTGGGTCACTTCCCTCCTTGAGAAGCTCTTCGGTCCTTTGAAGATAGGGATGCCACAATCACAAAAGATCCTCGGGCTGGGAATGACACTGCCACTCTGATAATGTGACAGCCACTGTGCCTGGGAGGAGGGAGCTCTGAGAGCAGTTAGTGGGGGTTAGAAACATCTTACTTGACTTTCAAAAAGCAACCTACCATATAAAGTGTATTATTGCACTTAGGATACAATCAGGAACCACCCGATATCTGTTTTTTTGCGGGTTCTTAATAAATGGTGATCAACTGTCAAAATGACTGAAAGCTAGAGTTACTGATATGAGGTCTTTGGGTCCAAAAAAGAGAACTCTGTGGTCTTAATTTTGCAGCTCTTTCTGCACATATAAAAACGACCACAACACTTCACTTTAACACAGTGTTTTGCGCTTGTCAAAGCACGCTCACACATTTTACTGGCATCCCCAAGTACAAATCGGGGGACTATAAATAGGCCTCCACATATGTAACGTGAACAAGGAAATGCTAGTTTAAAGCTGCAAGAGTTTCTGCATTCTAGATAAGATGCTCCCTTCCTTAATTCTGAACTTTTGAACCAGCTGAGAATTTCAAGCGCGATTGGGTTAGATTGGGATGTTAAGTATTTATCTTGTTTCACAACGTGAAAGGATGCCACATGGTGGGGCTCTCTAGAGAGACTGCCAGGTCATAAGCAGCATCTGCTTCCCCTGACAAGGACATCAGGCCAGAGCTCCAGAGGTGGGGTTTAGGGTCTTGGGCTGTGAGAAAAGGCCATGAGACGGGGTACTCTGCTTGGCAGAGGTGTGAAGGCCCAGGCTGGGGGGTTAAGGAAGAGACAGACAATGGGGACCCCTGAAAGGAAGGGTATAATGCTAGAAGCAGCATAGGAAGGTGGCCAAGAGGATGGTGCAAGGGCCAGACTACCCAGCTCCAAATTCCAGCTCTACAACCCACTCAATGCAGGAGAGAGTTTAAAGATCTCACCAAGATCTTTAAACTCTCCTGGCTTGAGCTTCCTCCTCTATAACATAAGGTTAATAATGCTACCTTTTCCACAAGGATTAGTAGAGTCAGTATCTATAAAGTGCTTAAAACAGTGTCTGGCGCATAGTAAGAATTACATAAAGAACTAACTATGGGCTGCGCGCGGTGGCTCACGCCTGTAATCCCAGCACTTTGGGAGGCAGAGGCGAGTGGATAGCCTGAGGTCAGGAGTTCGAGACCAGCCTGACCAACACGGTGAAACCCCATCTCTACTAAAAATACAAAACATTAGCTGGGTGTGGTGGCGGGCACCTGTAATCCCAGCTACTCAGGAGGCCGAGGCAAGAGAACTGCTTGGACTCAGGAAGCGGAGGCTGCAGTGAGCCGGGATCACAACATTCCATTCCAGCCTGGGCAACAAGAGTGAAACTCCATCTCAAACAAACAAACAAACAAACAAACAAACAAAACTACACATTAAAAGAGAGACGTTTTCTTTCTCTGCATTCTGATTCTCTTAGGTTATCCTCAAGCCTTTTGAAGGTGTGCAAAACATAGCCACCTTTAAGGAGCAATGAAACAGGGATACCTGGGTCTGAACTCTGGGTATGAAACCAAGGGTTAGGAGGCCAGAGCAAGTGGAAGAGCAGCCTCGGGCAAGAGTGACAGGTGGCACCGCCAGGTAAGCACTCCCGGTGAGTCCCAGGAGAGGGGAGGGGGCTGAACTTTCTCTCAGGATGGGGCTCAGTTATTATTATTCTTTTTAATGTTTTATTCAAGTAAAATTTACATATAGTGAGGTACACAGATCTTAAGTGTACAGTTCAGTGAGTTTTGACAAATATATACAACCATGAAACCAACATCTCAATCAAAATACAGAATATTTTCATGACCCCAAAACTTCCCTTGCAGCCAAAGCTTTGATTTCCATCACCATAGATCACTTTTGCCTGCGCTGAAGCATCATACAAACAGAATCATGTGGGATGCATTCTCTTGTTTCCAGGTTATGTTGCTCCCCATCATGTCTTTGGGCCTCATCCATGTTGTTGTGTATGTCAGCAATTCATTCTTTTTGTTGCTGTGTAGTATTCCTTTACATGAATATATGGTAGTTTGTTTATCCATTTTTCTACTGATAGACATTTGGATTGTTTACACTTCTGGGCTATTATAAATAAAGCTGCTAGAAATAAACGTGTCCAAGGATTTTTGTGGATATATGTTTTTCTTTTCTTGAGACAGAGTCTCGCTCTGTCACACAGGCTGGAGTACAGTGGCGTGATCTTGGCTTGCTGCAACCTCCGCCTCTCAGGTTCAAGTGATTGTCCTGCCTCAGCCTCCTGAGTAGCTGGGGCTACAGGTGTGTGCCACTACGCCCGGCTAATTTTTGTATTTTTAGTAGAGATGAGGTTTCACCATGTTGGCCAGGCTGGTCTTGAACTGCTGTCCTCAAGTGATCCACCTGCCTCGGCCTCCCAAAGAGCTGGGATTACTGGTGTGAGCCACTGCGCCTGGCAATGCTTTCCATTTATTTTGCTTAAATACCTAAAAGTGGAACTGCTGGTAGGTATGTGCTTAATGTTTTAAGGAACAATCATATAGTTTTCTAAAGTGATTATAGTATTTTAGACCCTGTCAGCAATGTATGAGAGTTTCAGTTGCCCTGGATTGTTGCTAACATTTTATGTTGTTAGACTTCTTAATTTTAGCCATTCCAGTGGGTGGGAAATGGTATCTCACTGTGGTGGTAAGTTGCATTTTTCTGATGACTAATGATGTTAACCATATGTTCATGTGCTTACGAGCCACTCACATATATATATATTTTTCTTTTTTGGGACAGGGTCTTGCTCTGTTGTCCAGGCTGGAGTACAGTGGCCCATGGGTTGCTGCTGCCTCAACCTTCCAGACTCAAGCAATCCTCCCACCTCAGCCTCTTGAGTAGCTGGGACTACAGGCATGTGCCACCACACTCAGCTAATTTTTGTATTTTTTTTTTGGAGAGATGGGGTTTTGCCATGTTGCTCAAGCTGGTCTTGAACTCTTGGGCTCAAGCAGTCCACCTGCCTTGGCCTTCCAAAGTGCTGAGATTACAGACATGAGCCACCATGCCCAGCCTCACATACATCTTTTTTAGGAAAGTGCTTGTTCGAGTATTTTGTCCATTTAAAAAATAGTTTTGCAGCATGTGACAAAGATGCCCTCTCTCACTCCTGTTCAACATAGTATTGGAAGTTCTGGCCACGGTAATCAGGCAAGAGAAAGAAATAAAGGCCATCCAAATAGGAAGACCGGAAGTCAAACTATCCCTGTTTGCAGATGACATGATCCTATATCTAGAAAACCCATAGTCTCAGCCCAAAAGCTCCTTATGCTGATAAACAACTTCAGCAAAGTCTCAAGATACAAAATTGATGTGCAAAAATCACTAACATTCCTATACACCAACAGCATTCAAGCTGACAGCCAAATCAGGAACACAATCCCATTCACAACTCTCACACACACACAAATATAGAAGGAATACAGCTAACCAGGGAGGTGAAAGACCTCTGCAAGGAGACTGCAAAACACTGCTCAAAGAAATCAGAGATGACACAAACAAATGGGAAAACATTCCATGCCCATGGTTAGGAAGAATCAATATTGTTAAATGAATATACTGTCTAAAGCAATTTATAGATTAAATGCTACCTCTATTGAACATTTTTCAAGGAAGTAGAAACAACTATTTTAAAATTCATATGGACCCAAAAAGAGCCCAAATAGCCAAGGTAATCCTTAGCAAAATGAACAAAGTTGGAGGCATCATGCTACCTGACTTCAAACTATACTACAGGACTACAGTAACCAAAAGAACATGGTACTGGTACAAAAACAGATACATAGATCGATGGAACATAATAGAGAACCCAGAAATAAAGTCACACACCTACAACTATCTGATCTTTGACAACCCTGACAAAAACAAGCAATGAGGTAAGAATTCCCTATTCAATCAATGGTGCTGGGATAACGGCATCATTTGCAGAAGATTGAAACTGGACCGCTTCCTTATACCACATACAAAAGTTAACTTAAGGCCAGGCATGGTGGCTCATGCCTGAATTCCAACACTTTGGGAGGCTGAGGTGGAAGGATCATTCAAGACTAGCCTGGGCAACATAATGAGACCCTGTCTCTAAGAAAATAAATTAACTCTATGGAATAAAGACTTAAATGTAAAACCCAAAACTATAAAAACCCTGGAAGACAAGCTAGGCAATACCATTCTGGACATAGGAACAGGCAAATATTTCATGACGAAGGCACTAAAAGAGATGGCAACAAAAGCAACAATTAACAAATGGGATCCAATTAAACCAAGAGCTTCTACACAGCAAAGGAAACTATCAACAGAGAGAGCAGACAACTTACAGAATGGGGGAAAAGATTTGCAAACTATGCATCTGACAAAGGTTTAATATCCAGCATCTATAACGAACTTGAACAAATTTACAAGAAAAAAACAAACAACCCCATTAAAAAAGTGGGCAAAGGACATGAACAGACACTTTTCAGAAGGAGACATACATGTGGCCACAAATCATATGAAAAAAACTCAACATCACTGATCATTAGAGGAATACAAATCAAAACCATAATGATATAGCATTTCACACCAGTCAGAATGGCTGCTATTAAAAGGTCAAAAAATAACAGATGCTGATGAGGTTACAGAGAAAAAGGAATGCTTATACACTGTTGGTGTGAGTGTAAATTAGTTCAGCCATTGCGGAAGACAATGTGGCAATTCCTAAAAGACTTAGAGGCAGAAATACCATTTGACCCAGCAATCCCATTACTGGGTATCTACCCAAAGGAACATAAATCTATTATAAAGATACATGCACACATATGTTCACTACAGTACAATTCACAATAGAAAGGACATGGAATCAACCTAAACGCCCATCAATGGTAGACTGGATTTTAAAAAATGTGGTACATATATACCATGGAATACTATGCAGTCATAAGAAAGAATGAGATCATGTCCTTTGCAGGAACGTAGTTGGAGCTGGAGGTCATTATCCTTAGCAAACTAAAACAGGAACAGAAAACCAAATATCACGTGTCCTCGCTTTTATAGGTGGGAGTTAAATGATGAGAACACATGGATACATAGAGGGGAACAACAGACACTGGGGCCTACCAGAGGGTAGAGGGTGGGAGGAGAGAGAGAATTAGGAAAAGTAACTAATGTGTATTAGGCTTAATACCTGGGTGACGAAATAATCTGTAACACAAACCCCCATGACACAAGTTTACCTACATAACAAACCTACACATGAACTCCTGAACTCAAAAGTTCAATTAAAAACCAAATAGGTTTGTCTTTTTATTACTGATTTATAAGAGTTATTTATATATTCTTAATACACAGGGGATATTTTATCCCGGTCTGTGGCTTTTCTATTCATTTTAAGTTTTTTTTTTTAAATAAGCAGAACTTTCAATTTTGATGAAAACCAATTTATTAATTTTCCTTTGATAATTAGTGTTTTCACATCCTATCTAAGAAATTACTGCCTACACCAAAGTTTCAAAGATACTTTCCTGTTTTAGTTTTTATATTTTAGATGTATGAAACATCTCAAATTAACTTTTGTGCATAGGACATAGTAGGGGTTGAGGTTCATTTTCTTCTCATGTGTATCCAGTTCCAACACCATTTGTTGAAAAACTTTTCCTATGTCCATTGAATTGCGTTGGCACCATGAACAAAAATTAATCTAGCAACTATGTGTGTGTGAATCTATTTCTTAACATTCCATTGTGTTTCATTAGCTTATTTGTGTACTGGCATATTGATACCACAATGTCTTTATCACTAAAGCTTTATAACATGCCTTGAAATCAGGTAGCCTGAGTCCTCCAACTTTCTTCTTCAAGATTTTTAATATTAGTTTTGCCTCCGTGACTTGCTCTGGCCCATGGAAGTTGGGTGGAAATGAGAGTGCATTTCTGAGTTTAGGCTTGACGAGCCACTGCATGTTTCCATAAGTCTTTTGAACATCTTCCCTTTACCATGACAACAACATTCCCTAGATGGGGACTAATCCTTCAGCCTGGGCCACAGAATGAGATGGCATGTGGAGCAGATTTTAACTGTAGTTTGTGGCAGAGCAATAACACCTGACCCTCACCCAGGAGCCAAGCTCATATAAGTCCCACTGATATGGTTAGGTTTTGTGTCCCCACCGAAATCTCATCTCAAGTTGTAATCCCCATAATCCCCACGTGTTGAGGATGGGACTTGGTGGGAGGTGATTGGGTCATGGGGGCAGTTTGCCCCATGCTGTTCTCATGATAGTGAGTGAGTTTTCACGAAATCTGATGGTTTTATAAGTGTTTGTCATTTCCTCCTACACATACTTTTCTCTCACCTGCCACCATGTAAGACGTGCCTGCTTCCCCTTCTGGCATGACTGTAAGTTTCCTGAGGCCTCCCCAGTCAAGCAGAACTGTCAGTCAATTAAGCCTCTTTCCTTTATAAACTACCCAGTCTTGGGGGCTTCTTTATAGCAGTGTGGAAACGACCTAATATACCTGCAGAGCCTGATAGAGCCAATCATAAGGGTAGCTAATCTATGAGCTAAAAATCTTTGATATTTGGGGGTGTTATAGCAGCAATAGCTGACTGACATAGGTGATATAGGTGGGGATCTCCTCAGGATCACAAAGCTTGCTTATATCCCCTAATTAAAGAACACTTGGAAACATATGGGCAGAGGTTTTGGGCCAGTGCAGGTCTGAATCTTGGACAGGTTTGCTAACTTCTTTGAGCTCTAGGTTCTTAAGCTAAAAAATGGCTTCTCTGGGTTGTTGTAACAATTAAGTAAGATAGTTTATGTAAAGCCCATAGCTGTGCTGAAGACCTACAAGATATGCTTGTTGCCTCCACCAGCATGATGCAACGAGCAGTGATAAATACTTGAGGATAGAATGAATGAATGGATGAATCCTTCCACATCTGAGTCCTCATTCATTGGAGCACTCAGAAGTCTGCATGTCTTTCTGTACCTTTCTTCTTCATCACTGCTGGTTCCTTCTTCAGCGGCTAACTTATCTTGATACTCCTCTCCTCTCGGCGAAGTTTCATCCAGCTTCAAGCATGGATCCTAAGGCAAAAATAAAACATAAAAACAGGCAAGATGAGCTTAAGTACAGCTTAATGATTCAATCTGTGGCTTATTCAAATCAGAGAGCAGAGGAGAGGGAGCCCTCAGCAACCCACTATCAGTGCCCTGCTTGCAGGGGATGCCAAGGCTTGTGATGATGACATGACTAGAACAGTGCCTGGCTTACTGTGATCAATGCCAGCCCTCATCCCTGTATCCTGTTTTTCAGTCTATGAAGCATTTCACACTGCTGACAAAACTAAAGCATAAAGAGGGGAAGTAACCTGGCTAGGGTGCCACCATCAGTGAGGAGTGGAAATGAAATATGCAACTGGACAATAGGACCTGGGGACTGAACTCTTGACCACTTCATGATATGGTTCCAAGCATAACCCTCAGAGAGGGCTTTGTTTCCTTGGTAAGCCTGCTGCACAGGGCTGTTGCGAGGACCTGAGAACGATGCTAGCTCATGGCTAGTGGTAAGTGTGAGCAACTAGTGTTACTATTACATCCGTTGTACAGTTTGTAGTCTGCTATGTCCCATTACGTAGAATCAGAAAACATGGAACTTGCTGAATGACCAGAAATGTGGTATGGGAGGAGAATATGGAAACTATTAGTTAACAGTGAGGCTTCTGAATATTTTATGAATTGAATTTGCTCATGTTATCATTCTTTCCTTCCCACAGAGATACACGGGTGTAAAAGACCTTGTTATTTTGATTTTTCTATTTGTCATAACCACACGGTCCATGAAAGCAGCATAAGACAGGGTAGGAATAGATTTGTCTCATGAAATAGTGATCATTGTAACGTGTGCTTTTCACTAACTAGTTGTATGGCCTTGAGCCAGCTTCTTCCCTTTTTTGGACCTGAGTTTCATCAGCTGTGAAACAAAGGGGCTGGCTTACATCTGTGGTCAAACTGTGTTCCAGGGATCCTGGGAGGTGTCTCGTGGTAGGAAGGGGCAGAGCTGAGGCTGGAGGGTAGAGCCTTGGGCTCCCATTCACCCTTGATCTGGAACTGCTTTGGTTGCCTTTCCACATACTGTATTGTCTATAAAAGGCCATCAATGTCAAGACCAGTGAAGACCTCCACATTGCCAAATCCAATGGTCAATTCTTGGGTCTGTGCTAACTGGGCCTCCCAGCAGAATTGGAAATATTGATGATTCCTTCCTTTATGCAGCCTTCTTTCCTGGGCTTTCTCCTCCCCCCGCCCCCAGTTGCTGTTTCTCAGTCTTCTCTGCTGAAGTCTCCTCCTCTCTTGCTTCTCAAACTGCCACATGTCCAGAACCAAACTCTTGGTTTCACTCCTCCAAACAACAAGCATGCACTTGGCTCAGGGCTTTGCACTGGCTGTTCCCTCTTCCCTCTGATATTTGCATTCCTTACTCCCTCACTTCACTCACTGCAACCAGGAGATTGTCTCTGACTTAAAGCTTAGGCTGTGCTACCAGACGACCTGTGTTTAAATGCCAGATCTTTTACTTATTAATGATGTGACCTTGGAAAATTACTCAGGTTTTCCCAAGGATTAAATGAGTCGATACAATGTAAAGTCCTTAGAACAGTATTAGGTACCTAAGGAACACTCAACACTCAAGTTTATTCCCTGGAATTATTTTTTTTATTTTTATTTTTATTTTTATTTTTTGAGACAGAGTCTTACTCTGTCACCCGGGCTGGAGTGCAGTGGTACAATTTCAGCTCACAGCAACCTCTGCCTCCCGAGTTCAAGCAATTCTCCTGTCTCAGCCTCCCGAGTAGTTGGGACTGCAGGCATGTGCCACCATGCCTGGCTCATTTTTTAATTTTATTTTTTTATTTTTAGTAAAGACGCATTTCACATGTTGCTCAGGCCAGTCTCGAACTCCTGAGCTCAAGTGATCTGCCCACCTCAGCCTCCCAAAGTGCTAGGATTACAGGTGTGAGCCACCATGTCTGGACTGTTCCCTGGGATTCTTGTTCCCTGGATACCTTCTCTAAAATTCCAGCCCCTCTCACTGTTCTCCCCACCTTGCTCTGTTTTTCTCAAAGTACATATCACGGCCTGACGTTGACTTGTCCACTTTTTAATTATCTGTTTCCCTCACTGGAAGGTAAGCTCCATGAGGGCAGGGACTTTGCTCACCTGTTTCCCTGATGCCTAGAACAGTGTGTGGCACATGTGAGTCATTACTAAACGAATAAGCACAAATATGTCACAGGCCACTCCAGGATAGCGGGAAGACTACTCTCTCCCATACTTACCCTACACTCACTTTTGTTGTTGTTTTTTTATTTGTTGTTTTTTTGTTTTGTTTTGTTTTATGATACAAGATTTCACTCTGTCACCCAGGGTAGAGTACAGTTGCGAAATTGTGGCTCACTGGAGCGTCAACTTCTCAGGCTCAAGAGATCCTCACACCTCAGCCTCCCGAGTAGCTGGGACTACAGGTATATACCACCATGCCCGGGTAACTTCTTACATTCTCTGTAGGCATAGTGTCTTGCTATTGTTGCCTAGGCTGGTCTCAAACTCCTGGGCTCAAATGATCCTCCTGCCTCAGCCTCCCAAAGTTCTCATATTACAGGTGTAAGTCACAGTACCCACCCTTCCCCTGCTTTACATCCCATGGAGAGAAGGGCCTGGGATTGCTGCATTGTCATGAAAATCCCTTGGACATGTGGCTGGATGGTGGCATGTGGAGATGGCTGTCGCCCAAACTTTGAGTGTTTTCCTGCCCTGCTTTAGGAGCCTTTATGATTCATAAGTTCAAGTTCTGTTTAAATCATTTGCATTGCCTCTAAATGTAGCAGAATACCATGTGATGCCCACTTCCAGAGATTCAGCAAGGAGATGGCACTTGGGTACCCACTGCCCACTGTGCTGGGAGGATCTGTCCTGGGGCACTCCAAAGTGATGGCCTGAGAGAGAGTAAACATCCGCTCTGCCTCCTGCAGCTTTTCTCCCTAAGCCCTTATCTTCCCTCTGGGGTGCATATGTTCTGAGTTAACTCTGCTAAGCCAGAAATACACTTCCCAGGACTTCCTTCCCTGCATACTCTGGACCATGTGACTTTGCATAAAATGTGGAAGATGGAAGTGAAGCAGCAGTCATTTCCCTGTTAAGCTTGGATGCTTGAATGCAGGGCATCCGGTGCTGTTGTAGCTTACACACGTCATTGCTGATCTGCTCGCTCACCTTATCGGCCCGGGCAGGTTTTGGGCTCTCAGCTCCTTCAGCTCCTGCTGGTTTCTCCTTGAGTCCTCTCTATCCTGGGCCTGTGTGTACAGCTCCTGGGGCAGCAGCCAGGCCTGAAGCTCCTCCCACACCTGCCAGATCCTCCTCAGGGTTCTCCCTATCCCCGGCCACGTGCATGTCTAGCTCCATGATGAAGGATGCCTGATTCTCCTACAGGTCACTGCATTAGCAAATGTGGAGCCTTGTTGGCTTCAGATACTGACACGGTTCAAGCCCAGCCTTGTGGGCTGCAGTTCGTTCTTGATCTTCCTCACTTCACTTCTGTCCTTCTTTCCTTCCAGCGGCCCACTCTGCTGACTTTAGTCCCACCACCAGGTAAAGAAGCAACAGTGGAATGTGAAGTGTTTACCTGGCTCCTTCAATTATGCTAGGTTGGTTCCTAAATTTAATCTCATATCCTATATCATTCTTAGTAGCTTGTTTCTGTGATCAAACCCTAATTGATACATCCTTTAATCTCCAGATCCTACTTATTCTTTGAGGGCCTATTCAACTGTTACTTCCTCATGAAGGCTTCACAATATCTTTTGTTGCAATTACACCTTCTCCTCTTGAAGTTCCCATAACAATTTTTTGCTACCACAATTTTCTTTTTGTTGTTGTTGTTTTTTGTTTTGTTTTTGAGATGGAGTCTTGCTCTGTCACTCAGACTGGAGTGCAGTGGTGTGATCTAGGCTCACTGCAACTTCCACCTCCTGGGTTCAAGTGAGTCTCCTGCCTCAGCTTCCCAAGTAGCTGGGACTACAGGCGAGCGCTACCATGCCTGGCTAATTTTTGTATTTTTAGTAGAGACAGGGTTTTGCCATGTTGGTCAGGCTGGTCTCGAACTCCTGACCTCAGGTGATCCATCTGCCTCGGCCTCCCAAAGTGCTGGGATTATAGGCATGAGCCACCGCGCCCAGCCTTGCTACCACAATTTTCTTACAAATACTTATGGATCACTTACTATGTGCCAGGCATTGTTCTAGGAACACATGAATAAACAAAACAACAAAAGTTTTTCTGCCTTGTATTGTTGTAGGAGCAATTTCTTTCTCCCTTCCTAAACATAAGTGAATGTAAACATAATCCCAGATATAGTTTTAAAAATGTTATAAACCCTACAGCCAGGGACTGCGAACCTGCAGCACAGCTTTTTTTTCATAGCCTGAGTCCTCCCTCTTCATGTAACTAGAAACTAAAGTCAAGCTGTTTGACATGAACTGGTCACAGGGTCCAGTGAGGTTGGTTCATTGACGCATATTTTCAAACATGTTGTGACTAAACAGATTATAACCTACATGTGAACCAGAGGCTAAAAGGTCCTCCTGTGCCTCCTAGTTTCAGGTATTTTGGGCATAAAAAATATCTCAGAGATCTCTAATTCCCACAAAGCCCAGCAGTGAATATCATAGTCTAGAAGCAAAACAGCTTTGTGAGTTACCTGCCATAAGTTCAGGTTCAGTATAAACCTGGGGAAATTGCATGGCGAATGTGGAAGGAAAACAGATAATCAGATGAGCATACGTACTATTACAATATAAATATATAAATGATGTATGATTCAGTAGGTCCATGTCTCAAAAGGAAAATTCAAGGTTACAAAGAAATTGTGTTCAATAGAAAGCACAAAATATGTTGGCAAAACAATTCTAATGAGACCAGTAGTCAGAACAAACATGAACTGGCTAAGTTCTACATGGAGAGCTCTTCTGATAAAAGGAATTGTTCACTAAAATGCTCTAATAATGAAGCTATAGCCCTCTAACGACAGAGCCGGAAACATAAGGCAAAATGTGTATCACTGTAGTGAGAAGTGGGACAACTTATAATGGGAGATTTTAATATGCATCTCTCAGAAACTGATGCATTAAGCAGACAAAATGAGCTAGGATGAGGAAGATTGGAACAAGATCAGTAAGCTAAACCTAATAGCTAAGAAATAAACCAATAGCTACTAACATTTATGTGAGGTCACATAGTGAATGTATCCCAGAGCCAGGATTCAAATATGCGTGTTTTACTACCACACCAAGAATATGTGCTTTTTTCCTTATCTATAGGAACTATTTAAAATTGACCCTGACTTGATCTACAAAGCAAACCTCAACACAGTTCAAAGTGCTGACATTTTACAGACTGTTATCTGATGGCACTGCAAGAACATTAGAAAGCAATAAGAAAGTAGGTTTAAAAGAATCAGATAAACTTCAAAACTCTGGGACACAGATAAGACATACACTTAGAGGGAAATTTATAGCTTTAAATGTATTCATTAGAAAACATTCAAGAAGTTAGAAAATGAACAAAAGAATAAATCCAAAGCAAGTAGAAGAAAAGAGATATAAGAGACAAAACAAATGAAATAGAAAAAACACATCTGACCAACACATCTAAAAGCTGAGTTTTTGAAAGGATGCATCGGCCGGGTGCAGTGGCTCAGGTCTGTAATCCCAGCACTTTGGGAGGCCAAGGCGGGCAGATCACGAGGTCAGCAATCGAGACTATCCTGGCTAACACGGTGAAACCTCGTCTCTACTAAAAATACAAAAAATTAGCCGGGCGTGGTGGCGGGCGCCTGTAGTCCCAGCTACTTGGGGGTCTGAGGCAGGAGAATGGTGTGAACCCGGGAGGCGGAGCTTGCAGTGAGACGAGATTGCGCCACTGCACTCCAGCCTGGGCAACAGAGAGAGACTACGTTTCAAAAAAAAAAAAAAAGAAAAGAAAAAGAAAGAAAGAAAAGATGCATCAAACTTCTGGCAAGCCTGATCAAGGAAAAGGGGAGAAAAAACTTAAAGCAACATGAATAATGGACAAGGATCTCATGACAGTTATTAGCGATTAAAAAGAATTCCAAATGTACTCTGAGACAACACAGGGCCTATGGAAGGGAATCTGCAGGATATAATTTTTGGGCCATTTTATTGGCCACAGCTATATTTAAAGGAGTCCTGGGCAGGAGTCCAGAAAGAGGAGAGGACTGAAAATACTAAAATGGCTGATGCACCCAGATAACAACACTGGCTCCCAGCTACACTGCATTTGTCTATTTCTCTGCATTTTCTCATGGATGCATATGACTCTATGAAGTAGCCAGGAAAGGCACTGCCATCTTTGATTTACAGACGTGGAACTAAAATTGGAGAAGTCCAGCCATTTGTCTCAGGTCTCATGGCCACCGGAGGGTGGCACAAAAAGTAGAGCCCTATATTTCCTGATTCTCATCCACGTAATTCCATGTCACCGCACTGACACTCAGCTGGGCTGTTTTGACATGATTGTCAACTACCAGCATCAAGGACTAAAGGGATATGAGTTCAAACCATGTTGTGCAAATACCAAGTATCTAAAAAACTGCGACTCAAAAATCAACCTGAGAAGAGTAACGTCAGCAACAAGGCAGAAGGAAGTCCTGATCCCTTTTTTCCCCAATGAGCATATCACTGCAGCAATAATTCATGTACATATTCCCTTTGTAAAAAATCAGAAACTAATCAAAAGGCCTCTGCACCCCAGGAGAATGCAGAAACAGACTCACCAAAGCTGGTAGGGAGATTCAGAACACACTCTTGCCAAAGATGCTGCCCCTGGTGAAGTACCATATGATCATGAAGAGACCCCCTACACTAGCTTCAACCAGAGGAGGAAAGGAGTTCATTGGCATGTCTAGTACCCCAACTTTTCCAAGGGGGAGGTCTCTAGAGGACTAGCTTTTGTTTTGCTGCTGTTGGAGCTCTATAAGGGCCATCACAGTCTAGCCACTTGGAAGAGAATGGAGATAGAAACTTGGACTGGTAGATACCATAGCTCCTCCTTGGCTCAGTGTAGAGTGAGCAAACAAAAACTGCAGCTTCCTGCTTCTCACTGGGAGGAAATGAGTTTGTAGAGACCCCCATTATCTGGCCAGGCTCATTGATGGGGGATTCTCTTGTACAAGATGAACCTGGGAAGACTGGGAGTGGTGACTGGTTTGTCTAATGCATGGACACCAGCACAGAGAGTCAAGGAAAATAAAAATCAGGCAAAGATGTTCCAAACAAAGGAAAAACATAAATCTCCATAAATTGACCCTAGTGAAACAATTATATGATTTACCTGACAGAGAATAAAAATAACTTTGATAGAGTTGCTTACCAAGATAAAGAGAACAATGAATGAACAAAGTGAGAATTTCAACAAAAAAAGGAAATACTTTTAAAGTACCAAAAGAAATCATGGACCTGAAAACACAATAACACAATAACTGAAATGAAAATTCACTGGCCGGGCACAGGGGCTCATGCCTGTAATCCCAGCACTTTGGGAGGCTGAGGCAGGCAGATCACAAGGTCAGGAGATCGAGACCATCCTGGCTAACATGGTGAAACCCCGTCTCTACTAAAAATACAAAAAATAAGCCAGGTGTGGTGGCGGGCACCTGAAGTCCCAGCTACTTGGGAGACTGAGGCAAGGGAATGGCATGAACCCGGGAGGCAGAGCTTGCAGTGAGCCAAGATCGTGCCACTGCACTCCAGGCTGGGCAACAGAGTGAGATTCCGTCTCAAAAAAAAAAAAAGAAAATTCGCTAGAGGAATTTAATAGAACACTATATCAAGCAGAAGAAAGGATTAGTAAACTCAAAGACAGGTCACTGGAAATAATTCAGTCAAAGATGCAAAAAGAAAAAAGAAGAGAGAAAGGACAAGAAGGCTTATTTAAATATAATGACTAAGAAGTTCCCAAATCTGGAAAAGGAAATAAGCATGCAGATCCAAGGAGCCCTAAATACATCAGATAAGATGAACCCAAAGAACCATACTGAGATAGATAATCAAATTGTCAAAGGTCAAAGACATAAAATTTTGAAAGCAGAAAGAGAAAAGCTATTTGTCACATACAAAAGAACCCCCTCATAAGACAATGAACATTTTCCAGCAGAAACCTTGCAGGTCAGAAGGGAATGGGATGATATATTCAAAGTGCCAAAAAAAAAAAAAAAGTCAACTAAGAATACTATACCTGGGAAAACCCTCCTTCAAAAATAAAAGAAAGTTTGCTTTCTCTTGACTGATTTGGATGCCCTTTATTTCTTTTTCTTATCTGATTGCTCTGGCTAGGACTTCTAGTACTATGTTGAAGAGGAGTGATGATAGTGGGCATTCTTGTCTTGTTCTAGCTCTCAGACAGAATACTTTCAACTTTTTCCCATTCTGCTGAATTTTTACCATTCAGTAGAATGTGGGTTTGTCATAGATGGCTTTTATTGCATTGAGGTGTGTCCTTTGTATGACAATTTTGCTGAGAGTTTTAATCATAAAGGGATGCTGGATTTTATCAAATGTTTTTTCTGCATCTATTGAGATGATTATGTGATTTTTGGTTTTAATTCTGTTTATGTGGTGTATCACATTTATTGACTTGCATATGTTAAACCATCCCTGCATCCCTGGTATGAAACCCACTTGATCATGGTGAATCATTTTTTTGATATGTTGTTACATTTGGTTAGCTAGTATTTTGTTACAGATTTTAGCATCTATGTTTATCAGTGATATTGGTCTGTAGTTTTCTTTTTTTGTTATGTCATTTCCTGGTTTGGGTATTAGGGTCATACTGGCTTCATAGAATGAATTAGGGAGGGCTCCCTCTTATTCTATCTTGTAGAATAGTGTCAATAGGATTGGCACCTATTAGGAATAGTCAGCAGAGTCACCAGACAACCCACAGAGTGGGAGAAAATCTTCACAATCTACACCTCTGACAAAGGACAAATATCCAGAATCTACAATGAACTCGAACAAATTAGCAAGAAAAAAACAAACAATCCCACCAAAATTGGGCTAAGGACATGAATAGACAATTCTCAAAAGAAGATATCCAAGTGGTCAACAAACATATGAAAAAATGCTCAACATCACTAATGATCAGGGAAATGCTAATCAAAACCGCAATGTGATACCACCTTATTCCTGCAAGAGTGGCCATAATCAAAAAAATTAAGAAAAAAAAAGATATTGGTGTAGATGCAATGAACAGGGAACACTTCTACCCTGCTGGTGGGAATGTAAACTAGTATAACCACTGTGGAAAACAGTGTGGAGATTCTTTAAGGAACTAAAAGTAGAACTACCATTTGATCCAGCAATCCCACTACTGGGTATCTACCCTGAGGAAAAGAAGTCATTATACGAAAAAGGTACTTGCACAGGCATGTTTATAGAAGCAGAGTTTGCAATTGCAAAAATGTGGAACCAACCCAAATGCTCATCAATCAACAAGCAGATAAAGAAACTGTGGTATATATATACAATGGAATACTACCCAGTCATAGAAAGGTTGAATTAATGGCATTCGCAGTGATCTGGATGAGATTAGAGACTATTATTCTAAGTGAAATAACTCAGGAATGGAAAACCAAACATCATATGTTCTCATTCATAAGTGGGAGCTAAGCTATGATGATGCAAAGGCATAAGAATGACACAATGGACTTTGGGGACTCAGGGGGAAAGGGTGGGAAGTGGGTGAGGGATAAAAGAATACAAACTGAGTGCAGTGTATACTGCTCAGGTGATCAGTATACCAAAATCTCATAAATCACCGCTAAAGAACTTACTCATGTAACCAAACACCACCTGTTCACCAATAACCTATGGAAATAAAAAACAATTTTAAACAACAACAACAACAACAAACAAAAATAAATGAAAGATTTTCCCAGACAAACAAAAGTGGAGTGAATCCTTCATCACTAGACCTGCCTTACAAGAAATGCTAAAGGGATTTCTTCAAGTTGACATGAAAGGATGTTAAACAGCAACAGGGTAGCCTAAAAGTATGAAACTCATTAGAAAAGGAAAATATATAGGCAAATATAGAACTATATTATTGTAAAAGTAGTGTGCCAATCACTTTTAATTCTAGCATAAAAGTTAAAAGACAAAAATATTAGTAATTACAAGCATACCTCAGAGATATTGTAGGTTCAGTTCCAGACTACCACAATAAAGCAAACATTGCAATAAAGCAAGACACACTTTTTTTGTTTCCCGTACACATAAAAGTTATGTTTACATTATACTACAGTTTATTAAGTGTGCAATAACCTTATGTCTAAAAATACATATCTAAATTTAAAAGTACTATTTTGCTAAAAAATGCTAACAATCATCTGAGCCTTCAGTGAGTTGTAATCTTTTTGCTGTGAAGTGTCTTGCTTCAATGTTGATGGCTGCTGACTGATCAAAATGATCATTGCTGAAGGCTGGGGCAGCTGTGGCAATTTCTTAAAATAAGATAACAATGAAGTTTGCCACATAGCTTGACTCTGTCTTTCACAAAAGATTTCTCTGTAGCATACAATACTGTTTGACACCATTTTGCTCACAGTAGAACCTCTTTAAAAAGTGGAGGCAATCCTCTCAAACTGTCACTGATTTATTTATTTATTTATTTATTTATTTATTTATTTATTTGAGATGGAGTCTTGCTTTGTCGCCCAGGCTGGAGTGCAGTGGTGCGATCTCGGCTCACTGCAAGCTCTGCCTCCCGGGTTCACACCATTCTCCTGCCTCAGCCTCCCAAGTAGCTGGGACTACAGGTGCCCACCACCACACCCGGCTAATTTTTTGTATTTTAAGTAGAGTTGGGGTTTCACCGTGTTAGCCAGGATGGTCTTGATCTCCTGACCTTGTGATCCACCCGCCTTGGCCTCTCAAAGTGCTGGGATTACAGGCGTGAGCCACTGCGCCTGGCTGTCACTGATCTATTAACTAAGTTCATGTAATATTCTAAATCCTGTCTTGTTATTTTAACAATGCTCACAGAAGTCTCATCAGGAGTAAATTTCATCTCAAGAGACCACTTTCTTTCATGATTTGTAAGAAGCAACTCCTCATCCATTGAAGTTCTATCACGAGATTGCAGCAATTCAGTCACATCATCAGGTTTTACATTTCATTCTAGTTCTCTCTGTCTCTACATAGTTACTTCCTCATCTGAAATCTCGAACTCCTCCAAGTCATCCATGAGGGTTGGAATAAGTTTCTTTCAAACTCCTATTGTTGTTTTTATCTCCTCCCATAAATCATGAATCATGAATATTATTAATGGTTTCTAGAATGGTGAATGCTTTCCAGAAGGTTTTCAAAGGGCTTTGCCCAGATCCATCAGGGGAACCACTATCTATGGCAGCTACAACCTTATGAAATGAAATGTATTTCTTTTTTTTCACCCTGTCTTATTGTGCAAAGAAATCTACTTCCTAAATAATAAGACCTCAAAGGAGAAATTATTCCTTGATCTATGAGCTACAGAATGAGTATTGTGTCAGCAGGCATGAAAACAACATTACTCTCTTTGTACCTCTTCATCAGTACTCTTGGGTGACTAATTGGTCAATGAGCAATAACATTTTAAAAGGAATCTTTTTTTTTCTGAGCAGTAAGTCTCAACACTGGGCTTGAAATATTCAATAAATAATGCCATAAACAGATGTGCTATCATACAGGCTTTATTGCTTTACTTATAAAGCACAAGTAGAGTAGATTTCACACAATTCTTAAGGCCTCTAGAATTTTTGAAATGATAAATGGTCATTGGCTTTAACTTAAAGTCACTAGCTTTATTATCTCCTAACGAAAGAGTCAGCCTGTCCTTTGAAGCTTTGAAGCCAGGCATTGACTTTTCCTCTCTAGCTATGGAAGTCCTAGATGATATCTTCTAATATAAGGCTGTTTTGTCTATATTGAAAATCTGTTATTTAAGGTAGCCATTTTCATCAATGATCTTAGCTAGATCTTCTGGATAACTTGCTGTAGCTTCTCCATCAGCGCTTGCTGCTTGTTATGTTATGGAGATGGCTTGTTTCCTTAAACTACATGAAACAACCTCTGCTAGCTTCCAACTTTTCTTCTGCAGCTTCCTTGACTCTCTCTGCCTTTACAGAATTGAAGAGAATTACAGACTTGCTCTGGATTAGGCTTTGGCTTAAGGGAATGTTATGCCTGGTTTGATCTTCTATCCAGCCAACTAAAACTTTCTCCATATCAGCAGTAGGGTTGTCTTACTTTCTTATTACTCATGTGTCACTGGAGTAGCACTATTTATTTCTTTCAATAACTTTTCCTTTGCACTCACAACTTGGCTAACTGTTTGGCACAAGAGGCCTAGCTTAGGCCTGTCTCAAAGTTTTTGACATGCCTTCCTCTCTACGCTTAATCATTTCTAGTTTTTGATTCAACATAAAATGTGCAACTCTTCCTTTCACATAAACACTTAGAGGCCGTTCTAGTATTGTTAATTGGCCTAACTGCAATATTGTTGTGTTTCAGGGAATAGGGACATTCAAGGATAGAGAGGGAAAGAGACAGGGGAACAGCTGGTTCTGGAACACAACCAGAACACGCACAACATTTATTAAGTTCACCATTTTCTATGGGCATGGTTTGTGGTGCCCCAAAACAATTACAATAGCAACATGAAAGATCACTGATCATAGATCACCTTATCAGCTATAATAAGAATAATAAGTTTTGAAATATTGTGAGAATTACCAAAATGTGACACAGAGACACGAAGTATATTTTTAAATTAAGGTACATATATTTTTATAAATAATGCTATTACACACTTAATAGACTGTAGTATAGTATAAACATAACTTTTACATGTATTGGGAAACCAATAAATTTGTATGACTTGCTTTATTCAATATTTACTTTTTTGTGGTGGTCTAGAACTGAATTTGCAATATTTCCAAGGTATGCCTTCATAATGGAGCTGAAAAATTCCTATTGTCTAATGATGACATAGCCATTGTAAAGATATAGTGTTACACGTTATCTTTTCTATATTTAGCTACATTAGGATACATAAATATTTACCCTTGTGTTACAACTGCCCACATATTTAGTACAGTAATATGCTGTATTGGCTTGCAGACTAAGAGCAAAAAGCTATAGCACATAACCTAGGTGTGTAGTGGGTTACACCATCTATAATGTTCCCACAATGACAAAATCGCCTAACCACCCATTTCTCAGAATGTATCATTGTCATTAAGTGACATATAACTGTATTTCACAATTGAACTTGACCATGGAGATCAATAAATAGTTGACTGAATGAATGCTTTTTTTGTTGTTTTTAGATAAGGTCTGTGGCTCTGTTACCCAGGCTGTAGTACAGTGGCACGATCTCAGCTCACTGCAACCTCTGCCTCCTGGGCTCAAGCTATCTTCCCACCTCAGCCTCCCAAGTAGCTGGGACTACAGGTACACACCACCATGCCCTGCTAATTTTTTGTATTTTTTTGTAGAGATGAGGTTTTGCCATGTTGCCCAGGCTGGTCTCAAACTCCTGAGCTCAAGTGATCTGCCCACACTGACCTCCCAAAGTGTTAGGATTACAAGTGTAAGCCACTGCACCCAACCTGAATGAGCTCTTTCAAGTCCAGCAATACTTGTTTCAGTTGCTATTATGAACACCTTTACATGTATAAACTAGAAAACCTAGAGGAGATGGATAAATTCCTGGAAATATACAACTCTTCTAGATTAAACCAGGAAGAAATAGAAACTCTGAACAGGCCAAGATGGCCGAATAGGAACAGCTCCAGTCTCCAACTCCCAGCACAAGCGACACAGAAGACCGGTGATTTCTGCATTTTCAACTGAGGTACTGGGTTCATCTCACTAGGGAGTGCCAGACAATCGGTGCTGGTCAGCTGCTGCAGCCCGACCA
>NW_012109741.1:728738-782901 GCF_000951045.1 Mandrillus leucophaeus | reverse complement strand
GTGCAGCACAGCAACATGGCACAAGTATACATATGTAACAAACCTGCACGTTATGCACATGTACCCTAGAACTTAAAGTATAATAATAATTAAAAAAAAAAAAAAAGAAACTCTGAACAGGCCAATAACAAGCAGTGAGAGTGAAATGGTAAAAAAATTGCCAAAAAAATTCAAGGACCAGATGGATTTCACAGCTGAATTCTATCAGACATTCAAAGAAGAATCAGTACTAATCCTATTGACACTATTCCACAAGATAGAGAAAGAGGAAACCCTCCCTAAGTCATTCTATGAAGCCAGTATCACCCTAATACCAAAATCAGGAAAGGGCATAACAAAAAAAGGAAACTACAAACCAATATCCCTGATGAACATAGATGCAAAAATCCTTAACAAAATACTAGCCAATGAAATGCAACAGCATATCAAAAAAATAATCCACCATGATCAAGTGGGTTTCATACCAGGGATGCAGGGATGATTTAACATATGCAAGTCAATAAATGTGATACACCACATAAACAGAATTAAAACAAAAAATCACATGATCATCTCAATAGATTCAGAAAAAGCATCTGACAAAATCCAGCATCCCTTTATGGTTAAAACTCTCAGCAAAATCAGCATAGAAGGAATATACCTCAATGTAATCAAAGCCATCTACAGCAAACTCACAGTCCACATTCTACTGAATGGGGAAAAGTGGAAAGCATTCCCCCTAAGAACTGGAACAAAACAAGGTTGCCCACTCTCACCACTTCTATTCAACATAGTATTGGAAGTCCTAGCCAGAGCAATCAGACAAGAGAAAGAAATAAAGGGTATCCAAATCAGTAAAGAGGAAGTCAAACTATCACTGCTGATGATGTGATCGTATACCTGGAAAACCCTAAAGACTCCTCCAAAAAGCTCCTAGAACTGATACATGAATTCAGCAAAGTTTCAGGATACAAAATTAATGTATACACATCAGTAGCTCTGCTATACACCAACACTGACCAAGCTGAGAATCAAATCAAGAACTCAACCCCTTTTACAATAGCTGCAAAACAAACAAACAAACAAACAAAAAACCTTAGGAATATACCTAACCAAGGAAGTGAAAGACCACTACAAGGAAAATTAAAAAACACTGCTGAAAAAAATCATAGATGACACAAACAAATGGAAACACATCCTATGCTCAGGAATGGGTAGAATCAATATTGTGAAAATGGTCATACTGCCAAAAGCAATCTGCAAGTTCAATGCACTTCCCATCAAAATACTGCCGTCATTCTTCCCAGAACTTGGAGAAAACAATCCTAAAATTCATGTGGGAGAAAAAAAGAACCCATACAGCCAAAGCAAGGCTAAGCAAAAAGAACAAATCTGGAGGCATCACATTACCTGACTTCTAACTATACTATAAGGCCACAGTCACCAAAACGGTATGGTACTGTTATAAAACAGACCCATAGAACAATAGAACACAGTAGAAAACCCAGAAATAAAGCCAAATACAGTCAACTGATCTTTGACAAAGCAAAAACAAAAACAAACAAACAAACAAAAAGTGGGGAAAGGGCACCCTATTCATCAAATGGTGCTGGGATAATTGGCAAGCCGCATGTAGGAGATTGAAACTGGATCCTAATCTCTGACCTTATACAAAAATCAACTCAAGATGGTTCAAGGACTTAAATCTAAGACTCAAAACCATAAAAATTCTATAACATTGGGAAAACCCTTCTAGACATTGGCTTAGGCAAAGAGTTCATGACCCAGAAAACAAAAGCAAGTGCCACAAAAACAAAGATAAATAGATTGGACTTAATTAAACTAAGAAGCTCTGCACAGCAAAAGAAACAATCAGCAGAGTAAACAGACAACCTACAGAGTGGGAGAAAATCTTTGCAATCTATACATCTGACAAAGGACTAATATCCAGAATCTATAAGGAACTCAAATTAGCAAGACAAAACAATCCCACCAAAAAGTGAGCTAAGGACATGAATAGACAATTCTCAAAAGAAGATATACAAATGGCCAACAAACATATGAAAAAATGCTCAACATCACTAATGATCAGGGAAATGCAAATCAAAACCACAATGTGATACCACCTTACTCTGCAAGAACGGCCATAGTCAAAAAATTAAAAAAAAAATACATATTGACATGGCTGTAGTGAAAAGGGAACATTTTTACAACTGCTGGTGAAAATGTAAACTAGTACAACCACTATGAAAAACAGTGTGTAAAGTTCTTCAAGGAATCTCTATATTGTTTTCTATAGTGGTTGAACTACCAGCAGTCCCACTACTGGGTAACTACCCAGAGGAAAAGAAGTCATTATATGAAAAAGATACTTGCACACGCATGTTTATAGCAGCAAAATTTGCAATTGCAAAAATATGGAACCAGCCCAAATGCCCATCAGTCAACAAGTGGATAAAAAAAATTGTGGTATATATATACACACCACGGAATACTACTCAGCCATAAAAAGAAACAAAATAATGGCATTTGCAGCAACCTGGATGGAAGTAGAGACCATTATTCTAAGTGAAGTAACTTAGGAATGGAAAACCAAACATGGTACATTCTCACTCATAAGTGGGGGCTAAGCTATGAGGATGCAAAAACATAAGAATGATACAATGGACTTTGGGGACTCAGGGCAAAGAATGAGAAGAGGGTGAGGGATAAAAGACTGCACATTGGGTACAGTGTACACTGCACAGGTGATGGGTGCACCAACATCTCAGAAAGCAGCACTAAAGAACTTATTCAAGCATATAAGGTAACACATATGTTAAGTAGCTATATTGAGCCATTCCACAATGTATAGATATTTCAAAACATGTTACACATGATAAATTATAGTTTTTATGTCATTAAAAATTATATTTAAATTTTGTTATTTTGAAAGCTTTTCACAGATCTTTTTCAGTTTTGTTTTTGAGCCTGTCTTGTACCTGGTTGCACTAAATATATAATCGTTCTCTCTTGTGAAAACCTTAAAAGCCTAGATTTAAACACGTGTTCAATGATAATAATGATATAACAGAAAAAAGAACTTATTTCATGTAACCAGACACCACCTGTTCCCCAAAACCCTATTGAAATAAATAAACAAACCAAAACAAAAAAAATGTTTGAACTTCTCTGAACTAAATAAAACAGACTCAGAACATGGCTTCTGAGAATATCCCTGAACCACTCCTGGTGTATCCTGAGTTGTTCAACCCAATTCCTACTCTTGGGTTTTTCCCAAAAGGCGTATTTCTCAGGTTCAGTCCAGTGCTCTCTCCAGTGCTAAAGTGGCCTGGGTATGAATAGTTAGTGCACGGAAAAACAAATGGATCTGCTTCTCCTCCAAACCATCCACTGCAAATGCCTCCTCCCACTTCCTCCCAGGCAAATGGCTGGTTATTTTAAATCCGTGTTCACATTAGGTTCTCGTCTTTCATCTTCCATTTATTTAACCTTTTCTGGATTATTTCTATTTTAAAGAAACACCCACGCCCAGGAAATCTCCTATAAGGGAATATTCAGTCATTCTCAAGTTCATTTGACAATCTTTCAAAGGTAGCATTATGTGCATCTTAAAATAGAACACCAAATGTAATGGAGTTTTGCTGAAATGATTACAGGGGACTGTAATAGATACTATAAAGTCACCTCACATTGACAGAATCTTTAATAGTTCCGAAAAGTGCCTTCATATGCTTTCTCCTGTTCATTACCACAAGTCTCTGGGGGTACGAAGGGCAGGGATTATTGCTGCTGTTTTACTAACAAGAAGTAGTGCAGCATTGCAGGTTACAGCGCAGGCCCTGGTGCCACCCTTTGGGCCGTGGTTTCTCTATAAGAAGTCTCATAGGGTGGTTTGTGAACTGTGTGAAGTACTCTGGGTTTGCCATTATGAGTAATGAAGAAACTGATCTCAGGGATGGTTTCTGGCCTGTCTGAGGCTCCTAAGCAGCTCTTGGGCAGAGCTGGGTGGAACCCATGTCCTAAGCCTTAGGCAGGTGGCCCTGCCCTACACTGTCTTCCTACACTGAATCTCAGCTGATGCCCAGAACCTCTCTGTGGAGTGAAGGGCAGGCTGCTTTGTTCTATATCAGATGGAACCAGACCCCTCCATTCACACCAGACCGAGGGTGCTGGCTCCCAATTGGCCTGAGGAACACTCAGGATGTCACAGTTGTTTAACAGCCTAGTGGTCATCTGCCTGCCAACGGCCAGGACAGCTGACACCTCCAATTCCTATGGTCCTCCAACATATGGCATGGGGCGACTGTTGCCCAGCAAACCACTCAGGGCCTCGAAGGAGCAGGGGACACTTTCAGGCCTGGAGAGCTTGGGAGTGTCCCTGGCTCCTTCCCGAATGCCTCAGGGAGCTTGCCTTGGGCTGCTTCCCCACAGCATCCCATTTTCTAGTGAAGTCATATTCAGATTTCAGTGTCAAGCAGATGTCCGCAGACGTCATTCTTCTGGAATAGTTTCCTGGACTCCCCTGGACAGAAAGCTTCCTCTCCCATATGGGCTTGCCATTAATATATCTTCTTGCCATCATCATAGCAGTCATCATAATAAGTTAATATTTAAGGAAATAGTTATTTCTCCCATTTGAAATATGAACCCTCCACGGACCAAGATTAGGCCTCATTCTCCTGGACATGCAGCCCCATGGCTTGTATAGTCACGGTACTCAGACATATTTGTAGAGACGAGATGACTTAAATAGCAGTGACCACAAATGACTCCCTTTTCCTTCTGGAGAGGGCGTGGGCAGGGGTATGTATGAAAATTTCCACCCTTTTCCACTGCCCGTTCTGTGTGGCCCAGGCACCAAAGGAGTCTTCTGGAAAAAAATTTTCCTTCAGAATGATTATGACTAAAATAGCTTTCTGGAAACCAATTAGTAAAACTTTGAATCTACGAAATCAAGGGCTGGCAGGGAGAAACCAGGATTAAAGGTTTGGTGAGGTCCCAGCTAAGTTTAGTGGGGACAGAGTCACACCCACGTTTGGCAGCCCTCTCGCTGCATGTTCTGGGAATGGAGTGGAAAGCCTGCTCTCAGCTGACATTATTATTTTTATCTCTCTCTTTCTTTTTTAGATTTCTTTTTATTGTTTGTTTGTTTATTTATTTACTTATTTTTGAGGCAGAGTCTCACTCTGTTCCCCAGGCTGGAGTACAGAGGCACAATCTTGGCTCACTGCAACCTCCCTCCCAGGTCCTAGCGGTTCTCGTGCCTCAGTCTTCCACGTAGCTGAGACTACAGGTGTGCCACCATGCCCAGCTAGTTTTTGTATTTTAACATGTATTTTGCCATGTTGCTCAGGCTGGTCTTGAACTTCTGGCTTCAAGTGAACCACCCGCCTCCGTCTCCCAAAGTGCTGGGATTATAAGCGTGAGCCACTGCGCCTGGCCTGTTTTTATTTCTCTTGACTCACTGAAATGCTTTGGCAGAATAGCTACTGGCCTAAACTGAAACCCCTGAGTCTTGAGCAAACTTACATTTTATAGCCTCAATCCAGCAGGAACATCACTGGGGAAGTTGTCATTTAATATCCTGTTCTGATGCCCCTGTTTCCACCAGCAGATCTGCCATCGGATTGTTCAAGCCCCTGCCCACACCTCCCTGGCTTTACCTCTGCCCCTTGTACCATCCTGTGTGGTTGCAGGTATGGCCATGCTGAAGTATGCTGCTCGTGCCTCATCTAGACCTTGGCAGAGCTTCGGCTCACCAGGCTGGCACAGAGCTGGCTTGCCAAAAGTATTTGAACTAGATTACAATTTTTTTTCTGACTGGAAAAGTTCAGAAAGTTTTGTAACTTGCTGTATTAGCAAGGCACACGTGCTGCTGGTGGGGGCACAGAGCGGAACAACCTCAGTGGGTGGCAAGTGGTGTTATCTATTGCAGTTAAACATGCACACACCACTGGACCTGGCAAATTCCACGGGAGCAAGAGTTAGCACCGAGGGAGCATTTACACACACTAGGTGCTGTTTCCAACGCCAGACAGATAGGAATTCATTTAGACCTCACAAAGACCCTCTGGAGTAGATGCTGTCATCATCCTTGGCATATAAATGAGAAAGGTGAAGCAAAGAGACATCAAATTATTTGTCCAAGATTATCCAGCCAGTAAGAACCCAGGTGTCTGGTTCAGGGGTGAGCTTGCTTAACTACTATACTATATTATATCCCTCTATGGTGCCATCCATTGAAGTATTATCTAAAATAGAAAGATGTGAAAACAATCTAAATGTCAATCACAAGGGAATGGTTCAATATAATATGGTTTTTCTATACAAGGGAGAACTAGATGGTTGGTTTGTTTTTTTAAAAAAAATGAAGCTGAAAGGGAAGTGTACTGAGCTATAAAAGTGTCTCTAAGCTATAAAATTTAAGTTAAGAAAAGCAGAATTGGTCAGGCGCAGTGGTTCATGTTAGCAATCCCAGCACTTTGGGAGGCGGAGGTGGGTGGATGGTTTGAGCCCAGGAGTTTGAGACCAGCCTGGACAGCATGATGAAGCCCCATCTCTACAAAAAAATACAAAAACTAGCTGGGCGTGGTGGTGGGCACCTGTAGTCTCAGCCACTCAGGAGGATGAGGCAGGAGGACTGCTTGAGCCCAAGCAAGGAGGATTGCAGTGAGCCAGGACTGCAGTGAGCTGAGGATTACAGTGAGACCCAAAAATTAGCCAGGCGTGGTGGTGGGTGCCTGTAGTCCCAGCCACTCAGGAGGCTAAGGCAGGACGTTGAGGTTTGCAGTGAGCCAGGACTACACTCTATTCTGGGTGACAGAACAAGATCCAGTCTCCAAAAAAAAAAAAAAAAAAAAAAAAAAAAGATTTCATGAGAGTATGCTATCATTTATATTTTAAAAATCCACAATTATGCCTGTATATACAGTATATCTCTGAAAGGATATATAAAAAGAGAGAAGATAAAACACAGCCAGTAGTTTGCCCTGGGATAGGGAACTTGGCAGCAAGAAGAAAGATGCTTTCCAATGTATACCTTTATATACCATTTGAGTTCTGTACCACATATGTGAATTGCTTATTTGAAAAGAGGTCTTAATTTGAAAGAACAAACAATACCTGCAAAATGCCTAATAGAAAACAGCACCAGATGTTTAAGCTGTTACTAATTGTCCACATTGTTTTCCAGCTATTTGTTTATGCACACTTCTCCCTCTAGCATCCAGCTCAGAGGCTGGCATATCCCAGGTGTTGCACACACAACTGCAGAATGAATGAATAATGTGCATACTGAGTTGAATCAAATGATACTGATATTTGTCGAGGTTCCTGCTGCAACGGTATAGAGGAGGCATCTGCACTTCCCTCTGGAAACCAAGCTCATTCACTATTCACAAAAGCAAAGACATCAAACCAACCCAAATGCCCATCAATGATAGACTGAATAAAGAAAATGTGGTACATATACACCACGGAATATTGTGCAGCCATAAAAAAGAATGAGATCATGTCCTTTGCAGGGACATGGATGGAGCTGGAAGCCATAATCCTCAGCAAACGAACACAGGAACAGAAAACCAAACACCACAAGTTCTCGCTTATAAGTGGGAGCTGAACCATGAGAATACATGGATACAGGAAGGGGAACAACACTTACTGCGGCCTCTTGGGGGAGGGCAATAGGGAAAAGAGCTAATACATGCTGGGCTTCATACCTAGGTAATGGGTTGATAGGTGTAGCAAACCACTACGGCACATGTTTACCTAGGTAACAAACCTGTACATCCTGCATATGTACCCTGGAACTTAAAAAAAATAAAAAAAGAAACCAAGCTCATTGAAAGACAACATTCTAGGTTAAGAAGGCTGAGGAGGGCTGGGCGGGGTGGCTCACGCCTGTAATCCCAGCACTTTGGGAGGCCGAGGCGGACGGATCATGAGGTCAGGAGTTCGAGACATAGACCAATATGGTGAAACTTCATCTCTACTAAAAATACAAAAATTAGCCGGGCATGGGTGCACACCTGTGGTCCCAGCTACTCGGGAGGCTGAGGCAGAAGAATAGCTTGAACTCGGGAGGCGGAGGTTGCAGTGAGCCAAGATCGCGTCATTGCACTCCAGCCTGGGTGACAGAGTGAGACTCTGTCTCAAAAAAAAAAAAAAAAAAAAAAAAGGCTGAGGAGTTTCCTGGTGGACCAACCCATGTTCCTAACAGGCACTTGTATTCTGGACTTCCTCAGGACTTGCTTTTTTAGCTACAGAGGTGGTTCTCTACTGGGGATAGTTTTGCCCCCAGGAGACATTTTTGGTTGGGAGGGTACTACTGGCATCGTGTTGGTAAAGGCCAAGGAGGCTGCTATGTATCCTGCAGCACACAGCACAGCTCCCCGCAACCCACCAAAACAAAGAATTATCCAACCCCAAAGTCAAGTGCTGAAGTTGAGCTGTGGTGGCAGCCCCGGCTCATGGACATCGTGACCGTGACTGGTAGACTCGGGTCATCAGCCCCGGAACATACCTAGAACTTCTACGTGTTTATTTTCCCTCCGAAAATACGGCCTGCTCTACAATCTTCCTGAACTGCATTTTTTAATTCAGTCTCCAGCTTACCAACCTTATTTCAGATTTAATTTCATCAAGAAGGATGTCAGCCAACTCCGGTCCATTTCCCTGCCACCGTCACTTTGAGGAGCTGAGAAATACTTGAATATCTCAGGACAACCTTTCTGGGAAGCCCCACATGGTGCTGGTGAAAGATGCAGTTGTCCCTGGGACCAGAAGTTCTCTGGAATGCCAGCTCATGAGACTGGGTCTTAAGAAACCGAGGAGAATGAAAATATCTGCACCTCCCTCAGGCAGAAATCTTCCGAAAGGAGGGGGACAGCCTCAGATCAGGAAGGGGAAAGCCCTGTGGATGAGGGTGCCCCTGCTCCTTTAGGATTCTCTTCCAGGTTTACCGGAGTGGCGGGGGGCAGCGGGGGCAACAGGGCTGCTCAAGGATTCTCCCCTTTTCTGGGTGTCAGAGGAAGAAGGAGGAAACCCAGAGAGTCCTGGCTGCTCCCCTTAACCCAGTGACAGCTGGGGCCTGTTTTATCTGGAAGGCATCCTGGGCATGTGCCGCTCTTATGGAGAGTGGAGGGGATCAGAGCCCGTGGTTCCATCCTGTCTTGGCTATTTACCGGCCTGTGACTGTGGGCAGGTCACCTGCCCTCACCTTCAGTTTTCTTTTCTGTAAAATGGGTGCCTTACAGGGTTGTTGCAAAATTCCAATGAAGCTGAGCATGCTGATTCATACCTGTAATTCCATCGCTTTAGGAGGATCGCCTGAGGTTAGGAGTTCAAGACTAGCCTGGTCAACATGATGAAACACCGTCTCTACTAATGGTGGCACACATATGAGATCACAGCTACTCGGGAGGCTTAGGTGGGAGGATCGCTTGAGGCCAGGAGGTCGAGGCTGCAGTGAGCCATGATTGCACCACTGCACCGCAGCCGGGGGTACAGAGCAAGACACTCTGTCTCAAAAACAAAAAACTCCAATGAAGCCAAAGATGAGAACAGTGCTCTACGACTGACCAGTTCACATACAAATGTTAATTATTATTTAAATCCACAGTCACTAGATTTTGGCTGTTTCTTGCCCTGGTGAATATGTGGTTGACTGGGGGTTATCCCAGAGGAGTATGTCATGGGGGCTGTTGGCAGGACCAGGGCCTGAGCCCTGGAAGATGGGGGTCATGGGAGAGAAACTGCAGTTCCTGAGGACACCCGTGTACACAGAAATGGGTAAACAAGAGACTGGTGAGACTGATGTGGGAAGATTCAGACTCACCATGTAGTGTTTTCCCGCTTGGAGTTTGAAATGGCCTGAAAATTGCAGGCAACAATCAAATAAGTGAAATTGAAGGCTGAGGGGTTTTTTTTTTTTTTTGGCTCTCTTGCTGCCAAAACAGGAATTAAGAGGGTTATTCAAGCCAGGGTACTCAAGCGCCCACTTCACAGGGATTATTTATATTCCTGACATGGTACAACAAATGTTCACTGAGTGCCTATCTTGTGGGTTAGGCTGTGTCTCTAAGAAGATATGCTGAAGTCTTAAGCCCCGGTACCTATGAATGTGACCTTATTTGGAAATAGGATCTTTGCAGATGCAATTAGTTACGATGAAGTCATACCGTAGTAGAGTGTGCCTTAATTCCAATGACTGGTGTCTTTATAAGAAGGCTATGTGAAGACACAGAGACTCAGACGCTCGGGGAAGGAGACCATGTGATGACGGAGGCAGAGACCGGAGTGACGCGTCTGCAAGGAAGACTAGCCAAGGAACACCAGGATTGCCCAGCAACCACCAGAGGCGAGGGGAGCGGCACAGACCAGGTTCTCCCTTGCAGCCTCCAAAATAAACCAACCCCGCCAACACCTTGATTTCAGACCTCTGGCCTCCAGAACTGTGAGAGAGTACATTTCCATCACTGAAGCCACCAAGTATGCGGTCATTCATTATGGTGATCCTAGAGAACAATACAACCCACCGCAGGCCAGACAGAGACACAAACTAACCAGTTTCTACCCTCAAGCGGCGTCCCTGAAAGGGCAGCTTCACGGACAAGGGCTGCTGTGAGAGTAAATGAGATGTGGCTGTGGAGGGAGGCAGCGGGGGCAAGAGAGGGGCTTTTATGACGACTACTGGGGTTCGTGCTGGGCAGAATCAAAGGCCCTGCTCCAGTTGAGTGCGCCCTTTATCCGCCAGGCAGGCTGCTCTGAGAGCGTGGAGACTCATCTGACAGGCCTTATTCTTTTTCAAACCACCCAGATAATTAGTCAGAATTCTATTTCCTTCGTGGTTTCTGTGAATGGATTTTGTGGTGATTTTTTTTTTTTTCCAGGCATTTTGGCAGTGTCGAGGGGAGATGTAAAAGAGCCCATTAACATCAACATGCGTCACTGGGGACACTGAAAGGCTGAGACTGAGAAGAGAAATATCTTCAATTAAATCTGACAAAGCTGGAGGTTACCTGGGTCTCCAGAATGCTGCAGCGCTGGCAGCCTAATTCCTGGGGCCTTTCCTCAGCTCTTGTGGGGCGTGCCTTATTTTGTTGGATAAATTCTTCCAGCCTTAAAACCTAAAAGAGGAGATAAGAAACACCACGCAATGAAACCAAGTTCTGCCTCCTTGACACAGTCATTCTTCCGGGAATCAATTCTCCTGGGTCAGTCTGTTCTGGGAAGAGTGCCCCATTAGGCAAATTTTACACACACTTCTAGAAATACCGGTTTTTTCTTTTTTCTTTTTTTTGAGCCAGGGTCTCACTCTGTCACCCAGGCTGGAATGCAGTGGCGCAATCTTGGCTCACTGCAACCTCCACCTCCCAGGTTCAAGCGAGTCTCCTGTCTCAGCCTCCCAAGCAGCTGGGACTACAGGTATGCACCACCATGCCCAGCTAATTTTTTGTATTTTTAGTAGAGACGGGGTTTCACCATGTTGCCCAGCCTGGTCTCGAACTCCTGACCTTAAGCGATCTGCCTGCCTCGGCCTCCAAAAGTGCTGGGATTACAGGCGTGAGCCACTGCGCCAGGCCTAGAAACGCCATGTCTAATGAGCTAGTTGCTTAGTCTTTCCAGAAGAAAATGTGCCCAGCAGGTTTATAGTATTCCACAGTTTCCTTTAAGTTATTTACATACATATTTCTATACTAGATCTGTAGGGTGGCTTTCATATCATTCCCGGAAGGCCACTCAATTTCTTTTGAAAACAAAACAAAAAAGCTAATTGGTAAAGAAAATGAACAACATTTAAGAATTATGTAGATAAAATGAGAGAAGAGTGGCTTGGGGGTGCTCTTAAAGTGTAAGGCCTTAATTATGATGATGATGATTAACCAACTAATTGTAATATATGAATTAAACAGACGGCTTTCCCCTAGACTTTGAGGAGAATGAGGCCAGAAAACATAAAGGAAACTTGGACTTTCCTCAAATTTTTCTAGAAACCTTAATACTAGTTAGGCACCATGCTAGGTACAAGGAAGGATGGGGAGGGGACAGAGTGAGAGCAAGATAGTAAAAGCATAAAGCATGGTCCCTGCCTTTAAAAAGCTATCATTTTATGAGGGGGATAGATAAATGTTTATAACCCCAATGACACCCAGTAGAGATACGTATAACATAATAAGAGCACCTCCTGAATGGTCCATTTGCTCTGTGCCACCCAGGAATCTAAGCCTTTTAAAAAAAATTATTATTATTTTAAAAAATGAGATGGGATCTTGCTATGTTGCCCAGGCTGGTATCAAACTCCTAGGCTCAAGAGATCCTCCCACCTCAGCCTCCCAAAGTGCTGAGATTATAGGGGTGAACCACTACGCCCAGCCAGGAACCTAAGCCTTTTACAGTATTAACTCTTCTAATCTTCACAACAGCCATTATAAGGTAGGTACTACTGCATAGAATTTACAGCAATAGGGCCAGGTGCGGTGGCTCACGCCTGTAATCCCAGCACTTTGGGAGGCAGAGGTGGGTGGATCACCTGAACTCAGGAGTTCGCAACCAGCCTGGGCAACACAGTGAAACCCTGTCTTTACTAAAATACAAAAAATTAGCCAGGTGTGGTAGCATGCTCCTGTAATCCCAGCTAGTTGGGAGGCTGAGGCAGGAGAATTGCTTGAACCTGGGAGGCAGAAGTTGCAGTGAGCTGAGATCATGCCACTGCACTGCAGCCTGGGTGACAGTGAGATTCCGCTTAAAAAAAAAAAAAAAAAAGAGCTCTAAGGCACATTCACAGAAATAGGTCAGGGCCCAGGCTTCCCTGACCTGTGTTATTCAAAAGAATAACTGGGTCTGTAATCCCAGCACTTTGGGAGGCCAAGGCAGGTGGATCACAAGGTCAAGAAGTTGAGATCATCCTGGCCAACACGGTGAAACCCCATCTCTACTAAAAATACAAAAATTAGCCAGGCGTGGTGTCAGGTGCCTGTAATCCCAGCTACTTGGGAGGCTGAGGCAGGAGAATTGCTTGAACCTGGGAGGCGGAGGTTGCAGTGAGCCAAGATCACGCCACTGCACTCCACTTGGGCGACAGAGCGAGACTTGTCCCAAAAAAAACAAACCAAAAAAACAAATAACTCGGTTGGTCTCATACATGTACATGAGGCCACCTTAAGCTCTGCAGCAAGGTGTGGTCCAGGTACAACAGGAAGACTGGCAGTGTATCTTCAACATGGTGAGAGGAAGAGATGGAGGGAGGGAGAAGTGAAGGAGGAGGGAGTGAGGGAAAGGCAGGAGGAAGGGAGGACAACAGGGCAGAAAGGAGGAAGGAGAGAGAAAGGCTTCTTTGCTGTGCAGTCCCACCTTGGTCTGGGCTGGACCAGAAGACTCTATCCCAGAACTTTTCACCAAGACCTACCTCTAGACCCTGAAATATCAAGTCTAAGGAATGACATGCTCATCATTTTTTTTTTTTTGAGATGGACTCTCGCTCTGTCGCCCAGGCTGGAGTGCGGTGGCCTGATCTCAGCTCACTGCAAGCTCCGCCTCCCGGGTTCACGCCATTCTCCTGCCTCAGCTTCCCGAGTAGCTGGGACTACAGGCGCCCGCCACCGCGCCGGGCTAATTTTTTGTATTTTTAGTAGAGACGGGGTTTCACTGCAGTCTCGATCTCCTGACCTTGTGATCCGCCCGCCTCGGCCTCCCAAAGTGCTGGGATTACAGGCGTGAGCCACCGCGCCCGGCCGCTCATCATTTTTTAAAACAATGATTTTAGAAATAGAAGGAGTTAGAGAAAACATCACACCTGTGTACTCATCACTCAGCTAAAGAAATAACATGTCACAAATACAGCTGCAGCCCCTTACACTCTCTCCCTTCTAGAGATAACCACTGGCCCAATTTGATTCTATCATCCTCGTGCTTTGTTTAGATTGACCTCTTGGCTATTCCTAAACAATCGATACTGTTTTGCGCGTGGCCTCTGTGTTCTTAAAAATACCCCAGAGGTTGTGATGTACAGCAGGGCTGAGGAACTGGTGTCATGGGTTCCTGAAGCAGATGGGAGACACAGGTCTCATCTGGAAGGTTTGAGGGAGGACAGGGGAAGGAATGAAACTTGTTGACATTTTTTTGGTTTAAGCAGGCTCAGAAATGGCTCTTAGGATTCTGTTTCTAGCCTTTTCCACTAGTTCTTTGATACTTTCGGGTGCCCATGAAAATGTGTTAATTTCTTTTAAAATCAGAAAAATGTATAGTCTGGATGATACTCATATTTCTACCACTGCAGTCATAAAATATAAATTTTTAATATTTTTTAATAAAGGAAGGGCCTAGAAAGGCAAAATTGCTAAGAGCCCACAAAGGGGCGAATGTAGCCCTGGGGAAGGAAAGGCAGGGGAACTGCAGGTTACCCACTTGTGCCTTCATGAAGCCACAGAACCAACACCAGTGGCCTCCTTCTCTTATTTGAGACATTAAAGGCCTCTTTGTTTAAGAACCTCTAATCTGGTTCTCTGTTACTTGCAGCTAACTGCATGTCCCCTGAGACAGCCTTCCTGTCTGGCTGAGTGTCTTTTTCTGTCTTCCAAAATTCTTGGCTTCTCAGTTAGGCAGAAGCTCCCAGGGACCAGAAACAGCACCCCAAGGCTTGCATTTGTTCAGGGCTTACCTCGAGCAGAGAGTTCTGGAGCTTCACATTGAGGGCTGCTTTCTCTTCTTCCAGCTGCTTTATCTCCTTTTCTGATTTCTTCCTCACTTCCTCCAGCTGTGCTTCTACTTCCTAAATGACGATTGTTAGAGTTAACCATACAAGGCACGGAAAGAGGACACGTAACGTTTTCACACCCTGCCTTCTTCCCAGAGATCAAAGAAGCTTACGAGAGTCATAAAATACCACAAATAAACAGAAACTAGACATACACGAGAAGGTCAAAAGAAAACGTGTGTTAACTTCACACCACAAAGCCTGATATATATATATAGGGGTGGGGTGGGGCATATTGTTGTCTTTAAGTTTTCTAGTGTCAAATTTTAAAAAATGCTCATTACTAACAAAATTTTCAGTGTCACATTCATTACTAACAAAATTCTCAGTGTCACATAAGTAAAAAAGCCAACTACATTTTCGGATGCAAGGAAATAGAAAAAGCAGTACAAAATGTCTTCTCAACAGCATCCATACATGAGTCAAAATGATGGGGTTAGCCGGGTACAGTGACTCACGCCTGTAATCCCAGCACTTTGGGAGGCCGAGGCAAGTGGATCGCTTGAGCCCAGGAGTTCAAGACCAGCCCGGGGAACATAGTGAGATGGTATCTCTATTTTAAAAATAAATAAATAAATAAAATAAAATAAAATAAATGATGGGATTCCCAGGGCCGATTGCTCTATGGTCCCTCACCACAGCCCATGAACCTCAGTGCAAAGCAGATCCAGGTGAATGAACATTCTGGGGACCACATAAGTGGTACAGTCACGTTCCATCTGTCATCTCGAGCACATTTCCTAACCTCTCAGTGACTCACTGTGCTCCTCACATGCTCCCTGCCACTCCAGGTACATAGTAAAGGATCGGTAGATGGTAGGCACTAATATTATTCTCCTAGAGACCGAGGCTTTCTGTTCTAGCTTAATTTCTATGGAAATTGTGCAAGTATCTAGAGGAGTGAATGAGATAGTCTGTTCCTCTTAGCTGAACTTTAGGTAGATATTGTATCACTCATTCATTCAAATAATATTTCTTGAGATCTACTGTGTGCCAGGCACTGTTCTCAGAGCTGGGGAGATAAAAGGGAGAATTCCTACACACCAGGAAACTGACATTTGAGTGAAAAAGATAGGCAGCAATCAAAGTCCATGAGTAAACAAGATGGCAAACACTAGGTTGGATGGAGAAATAATAAAGCTGGGAGGGGGCTCTGCAGTGCTGGGGAGGGGCTGAAATGTTAGATAACTTGGCCAGAGAAGTGCTCCAGAAAGTGACTTTGGAGTAAAATCCTGTCATAAGTGAGGGAGTTCACCAAGGAGATGTCTGGATGTGAGATTTCCAGGATGTGCAAAGGCCCTGGCACATTCTAAGGACAGAGAGGAGCCACGGTGGCTGGACTAGATGAGGTCTGAGGAGCACCATCTGAGGCCTCAAACATCAAAGTTAGACTTACCAGTGAGGTGAAGGCCACTTAACTGTTGGTCAGAGGAGTGATGTAGTGATGTGGTTGCAATGATATTTGGATAAGTTTGCTACTGTGTGGTTTTTTTTTTTTTTTTTGAGACAAGGTCTCGCTCTGTCACCCAGACTGGAGTACAATAGCACAATCATGGCTCACTGCAGCCTTGACCACCTGGGCTCAAGCAATTCTCCTACCTCAGTCTCCCAAGTAGCTGGGACTACAGGTGCATGCCACCATGCCCAGCTAATTAAAAAAAATTTTTTTGTAGAGATGGGGTCTTGCTATGTTGCCCAGGCTGGTCTTGAACTCCTAAACTCTAGTGATACTCCCACTTCCACCTCTCAAAGTGCTTGGATTACATGCATGAACCACCATGCCCAGCTTCACTACTGGTTTCTGTCTTGAGTACAGACTGATGTGGGTGGAGGGGTGGGGGGAGAGCAGTGGCAGGCAGGCCTAGGAGGAGGCTGTGGTGGTAACTGAGGTAAGAGTGATGGTGGCTGGGCCTGTGGCAGCAGTGCAGCGGGGAGGAGGGGTAGAACTTGGGATATATGTGGAATGTTGACTGACAGGACTCACTGAAAGGAGAGGTCAGGATGGCACCAGGCTTTCTGACCTAAGCAAGGAGAGAATGGTGCCACCATGAACTGAGGTGGGGAAGACAGGAGTGGATTCAGGGACTCTCTGAGGAGCTTGTTTGCACATGTCAAGTTTGATACATCTGTTAGATGTCTAAGTAGATAGAGAGACGGTCTGGAATTCAGGGGAGGGTTGTGGGTTGGAGTATGCATTTGGGAGCCATCAGCATACAGAATGTATTGAGGCATGCATTGGAATGAGAAAAGCTAGAGAACAGGAATGAGAACATGAGGAAAATATAAGATATTAAAGAACCAAGCCCTCAGACATTCCAAAATTTCCTATGAATTAGAGGTTACAATATCCAGCAGGTATTTGTAGAGCAGCTGTCCTAAGCTGTCAGTTGATTATGGACCTGTAGATCTAATGGACATGATAACAGTAGCTGACATTTGCCGAGTACGTGCCATTTGCTGGCACTTTACACAGACCATTCTCTCTGGTCTTCGTGAAAGCCCTATGACTTAGGTACTACCACCAAGGCTTATTGTAAAGATACATAAATGAAACTTAAAGAGGTTAAATGCCTTGCCCAGGGTCAAGATTTGAACTCAGGAAAGCCTGACTGGTTGACTGTGCTTCTTCCCTGACTTCTCAAGGAAAATTTAGCTCCTAGTACAGAAAAACGCTTGACTGTGTGAGTACAGAAGTTGTCATGTATCAGACAACAGCATCACTAGGCTGAGCAGAGAAGACTTGTAGGAAAACCCATGTTTAAGCTGGACTGGAAGGATCAGTAAGAACTGGACAGGATCAGGCAGGAAAATTTGGGAGCAGGGAGAAAGTGCTCTTCGTCAAGGGAAAGAACATGGAATGAATGATGAACTAAAAGGCTGGAATCACTGAGGGTGGCTCACACCTATAATCCCAACACTTTGGGAGACTGAGGCAGTAGAATTTTTTGAGGCCAGGAGTTTGAGACTAGCCTTGGCAACACAGCGAGACACTATCTGTATGAAATTTTTAAAAAATTAGCTGGGCTTGGTGGCATGTCTTAGCTACTCAGGGGGCTGAGGCAGGAGGATCACTTGAGCCCAGGAGTTCGAAGCTGCAGTGAGCCATGATCACATCACTGTATTCCAGCCTGGGTGTCAAAGCAAGACCCTGTCTCTGAATGAATGAATGAATGAATGAATGAAAAAAAAGTGAAAGGCTGGAGGGCAGAGTAGGACAGGGGAGAGGTGTAGGATAAGGCAGGAGAGAGCAATCAGGAGTCTGCCTCTGTAGGGTCTTAAAAATCATGTTAAGGAATTGGAACTATTTAATACTTTATAAAGATGATAGGGAGTGACTGGAGAGTTTGAAATGAAGGTTGAATTTTCAGAAGGTTCCACTGCAATGAAGATTAGATTACATGAAGTGGGGAGACTGGAGGCAGGGAAATCATCGCACGTTCCATCATGAAATGGTGGTTGACTGGATCAGCATGGTACCACTGAGGAGAGGGGGAAGTGGAGGAATTCCACAGTCATTGAAGAAGCAGAATTAATACATTAGATGGACAACTGAACGTGAGGGGTGAGAAAGAGATCATGTTTGACTCCTGGGTTTCCAAGTTGAACATCTGAAAAGACACTGCTGCTGATCACCTCCATGACACCTTTATACTTTCTGTGGGGCCAAGCCCAGCCTAGGCCAGTGACTCTGGGGAGGCCCTTAGCATTTTTCCTGGGGTCAGTCACTTAAAGAGAAGAAAAAAACCCTGTACATTTAACATGTGTATAGTCTCTGTTCAGTAAATCTATGATCCCCTTTTGCAGGGCTTGTTGTTTTTGAGGGCTCATTTTCTAAACACAGTATGTAAATTCTCCTTTGGTTTCAAACAAGTTCAGGTAACTAAGCAATCAGCAGCAGCAAGGCCATCCCTTCAACAAAAATTCATTTTCTTTACTTCATTAATTAGCTTCTCATCCATAGAAGCTTTTATTGAACAGAAGTTTTGTTGAACATGCTTTAATAAAGAAGACACTCACTAACACTGCCAACATGTGTTCACTGTAACAGCACAGTGATAATCTCCCGTGATAATAATTTTTAGCATAAACGAATGGCTATTTCTAATTTTACATAACTTAACTTCCCAGTCTACAAGTAACTAATCATAGCTTCAGCTGTAACCTTGACAAATGAACCTAATGTGAAAAAAATTCCCCCACAGATGGAAATAATCAATTTCAGCAGTAATTTTTGGCATAAGTAAGCTTCATTTTGGGTGCAAAATAATGTGGTTTACTGTCAGAAAACAAACATTTCTGGGTCACTGGAGAACACAGATTTGAAAGAAGCATGCCCAGTCCAGCTCAGCCGAAAGTGACCTTGAAGATTTCAACAGGAAAATTCCCTTAACTCAGGTAAAGAGAAAAAATAAAAATAAAAAAATAACAAAGACAAGGATATTGAGAAAAAAGGAGACGAATGCTCTCAGATATTTAAACTGCTTCATCCCGAATCTGGAAGACTGTTTCATGGGCCATTAATTTTTAGAATTCACAGAGCATTTTCATAAATGCTATTCTCACTGAACTTTCAGATACCCAGGAAAACAGGTTTGATGGCACCCATTTTACACAGAGGAAATCCCACAGCTGATAAGACGTAGATACAGGACTCACACTCATTTTCTGTTTCTTTGTCCAGATTGTCTACAATTACAGGTAATTAAGGAAAAGCGATGTAAAAGTGCCACTGTAAGGGACAACAACTGAGCAACCACAGAAAATTACCATGTGGAGATTTCAGTTGGAGTTTTAAGAGAAAACTTGTTAACTTTTTTCCAAAAAGAAAAGTTAATTATTTGGCATATATTTAAAGTTCATGATGCAGCTGAAAGAGTCAACCAGTACAAGGCCTTAAATAATCACTCCAGGAGGCTGAGGCAGAAGAATGGCGTTAACCCGGGAGGCGGAGCTTGCAGTGAGCTAAGAACGCGCCACTGCACTCCAGCCTGGGTGACACAGTGAGACTTTGTCTCAAAAACTGAAAATTTTATATTATGTATAATTTATCATAATAAAGATGTCTCACACAATGAAGCTGGTTCACAAGTAATTTAACTGCCTGTCAAAAGAAAATTTAGCAAAAATGACAATAAAATCCAGATGTTTAATAACTTAACATTCTCAATGTCCAGCATCCAATAAAAAATTACTAAATAGGCAAAAAGCAGAAAAATGTGACTCATAAAGAGCAGAACAACCAGTTAATCAAAAAGACCCAAAATTGACAGAGATGACAATGCGAAAGGAATAATTATAATTATGTTCAATAATTTAAAGGAAAACATGAAAATAATGAGGATGGAAAAAAAAACTGTAAAGAAGAACAGAAGGGAATTTCTAAGGCAAAAAATTATAATATCTAAAGTGAAAAATGTACTGAATGGGTTTTTAAAAAGATTAGATGGTACAGAAAGAAAGATGAGTAAACTTGAAGATACAGCAAGAGAAATTATCCAAACTTAAACACAGAGACAAGGAATCTGAAGAGAACCTCAATGACTTGTGGGACAATATTAGAAGAGGAGCAAGAGCAGGAAAAACAAATGGAAGAAATAATGGCCTTAAAATTTCCAAATTTCATGAAAACTGTAAACCCATAGACTCAATGAGCTTATAACAAAAACACAAAGAAAAATCACATCATGGCGACCGGATGTAGTGGCTCACGCCTGTAATCCCAGCACTTTGGGAGGCCAAGGTGGGTGGATCACCTGAGGTCGGGAGTTCGAGACCAGCCTGACCAACATGGAGAAAGCCCATCGCTACTAAAAATACAAAACTAGCTGGGCGTGGTGGCTCATGCCTGTAATCCCAGCTACTAGGGAGGCTGAGGCAGGAGAATCGCTTGAACCTGGGAGGCAGAGGTTGCGGTGAGCCGAGATTGCACCATTGTACTCCAGTCTGGGCAATAAGAGTGAAACTCCGTCTCAAAAAAAAAGAAAAGAAAAAAGAAAAAAAAAGAAAATCACATCATGGCATATCATAATCAAATTGTTGAAAACTAGTGATAAAGAGAAAATCTTGAAAGCAGTCGATAAGAAGAAACATACTATGCAAAAGGAAAAGATAAATGTGGCTGTTAACTTTTCACTAGAAGAAAATGCAAACCAAAAGATACTGAATGACATCTTTAAAATGTTGAAAGAAAAAACAACTGTCAACCTAGAATTCTATATCCAGTAAAAATATTCAACAAAAATGAAGGCAAAATAGAGAAAGAAAATATGTTGTGAGTAGGAGTTGACACATGCTACAAGAAATGTTACAGGAAGTTCTTTAGGCTAAAGAAAAATGATACTATACAGGCACTTGAAGTTACCAAAGGAATGAAGGCTGCAGAAATGGCAAACAAATGGGAAAATGACCCTTTTTTCTCATTAAATTTTTTTCTCTAAAATATGGTTGTCCGTTTAAGCAAATATAAAAGCAACATACTGTGGGATTTATAGCATGTGTAAAATAAAATACAACATATAACAACCATTGTACGAAGAACACAAAGGGTAAAATGAAAATGTATTATCATGAGGTTTATATGTGTGAAGTAATGTATTTCAAGACAGACCAATAAATTTAAAGATGCATATTCCAAATCCTAGAGTAACCGCTAGCTCTCCACTTTGCCAAAAGAGAGCATATCTAATAAGTCAAAGGCGGAGCTAGAAAATGGAATACCCCCGAAATACTCAATGTATCCAAATTAAATGGAAAAAGGGGGTGGGAACAGATGTGACAAGTAGGAAAAACAAGATCGTACACTTAATGATAATTACATTAAATGTGAATGGTCTGAATGTTCCCTAAAAGGCGGAGGTTGTCAATCTGTATAAAAAAGGATTAAGTATACCACAAAAGCACTTTTAATAGAAAGACACAGGTAGGTTAAAATAAAAGGATAGATTAAAATAGACCAAGATACACTAACCATAAACATGCTAGAATATGTATATATTATCAGACAAAGCAGATTTCAGGACAAATAATATTTCATAAATAATAAGAATCCATTCATCAAGAAGACACAAGAATCCTAAATGTATATGCACTAATAAAAAGGTTTCAGTTTTCATGAAGTAAAAACTGAGAACCAAAAGGAGAAATAGACAAACCTGCAATTCTAATTTGAGATTTCAATCTTCCTCTCTCAATGATCAACAGAACAAGTAGAGAAAAATCAGTAAGGACATAACAGACTTGAACAATACTATCAACCAACTTGACCTAATTAGCTTTTATAGAACACTCCACCCAACAGCAGCAGATTCAGATTCTTTTCAAGCACACAGGAACCATTCATCTAGACAGACCACATTTGGGTCAAAAACAAGCTGAACAAATTTCAAAGGAATGAAATGACAGAATCTGTTCTCTAACCACAGGGGAACCAAATTAGAAATCAATAATAAAATGGTATCTAGAAATGTACCAAATAGTTAAAAATTGAACAATATACTTCTAAATAACCAGGGGTATTTTGGGAATTGAAATATGAAAAAAAAAAATCTGAGATCTTGGTGGTAGTAGCAAATAAAGAAAAAATTTGAGAAAATAATATCATTAATATTTGTTATTTCAAATTAGAAAACAGAGGTCCGAAGTGGTTCTGTTTTCGAAGTGGTTCAAAGTGACGTATTTAAGATTTGACAGTGAGAATGCTCTCCCCAGGCACAGCGCTTAGTACACACTGACCTGACTCTGGTTGTTTCACTAGATCTTTTCCTCCCTACCAGACTGTGTATTCCCTGAAGACATGGCCGATTCCTGTATCCCTGCATTGCTCAAAACATAAATATGCATTCAGTCAACGATAAATAAACAGTATATGGATAATGGCAAAGCAAGGACCTGAATGTCCAAGGCCCAGGGCAATGTATCCAAGAATCCTGAATCCAAGGCCCAGGGCAATGTATATTCTTTTATACACGTAGACTGGTAGAGAGCAAGAATTACTGGCTGTGGAGTCAGACAGGACTGATTCATATCCAACTCTGTTATCTCTTAGTTGTGTTCTACTCAAGTTACTTAATTTCCCAAGTTCCTTGTCTATGAAATGGAAAAACAATAACAGAGCTGAGGTTGGGATCTGATTGCTGAGTGGAGAGTTGTCATTCCTTTTGGCTGCCAAAGATCTAGCCTCCCTTCCATTTGGTGTTTGAGAACTCTCCATCTGATGCATTCGAGCCCTCCTCTTATCATAAATCTGGAAAACACCAGACTGCCAGCAACTTGAGCATGGGCATGGGACTGAAGCTCCCCAGTAAGGCGCACCTATCCTGGATTTCAAATCAGAGGCCAGTGATGTGGACAGTGGGAGTCACACAGAATTTGGCACCTGCAGTTTTCAGGGGCAGCAGGGCCAGCTGTTCTAGAGCTGTACTGACCACCTGAACTTTCTGTGATAATGGAATGTTCCACAGTGTGACAGAGCTAATGTGCAGAAATCCCTCAGAGCTGTGCTGGCCATTAGGGTAGCCACTGGTCACATATGACATGTGCTGGTCACATATGACTAGGGAGCACTTGAAATGCGGCTAGTGCCACCGAGGAACTGAAATTTAAATTTTATTTGATTGTAATTAATTCAAATTTAAGTAATCACATGTGTCTATTGGCTCCCATATTAGATAGCTCAGTTCTCTAGGCAATGCCCAGGGCCCAGTGTTGGTGGTTTCGGCTGTGTAAGCTGTAGGTCCAGGTTCAGAGGTGGCAGCATAGGTGTTCTAATCTGTCTTGCAATAGATTTGGGACATTATTCTTGGCTGGGTAGTTGCCAAGCCCAGTTCCCTGGTCTTCCGTTATGTTTTGTTAAATTCCTTTTCTGCATAAACTCCCAGGTGGGTTTGTGATTCTTGTCACCAAGAATCCTAAGTGATTCACATACAAATGAGAATGTGCAGAAGTGATTAGCACAGCTCGGGAGGTGCTGAATACATCGTCTGCATCCCTTTCCTAGGAGTCAGTGTATGCAAATGCTAATTATAGGATGTGTACTGTGCTGTCCATCAGGATTCGGTGACAGTATCATCTAATCTGGGGTCAAGGAAGGCATCAAGGCCTCCAGGTCAGCTCCAGGCCACCTCTTATAGTGTGTTCTTTAGGTTAGGGTAGCATTCAGGATACACAATATACCTGCAGACAAGGGCTCAAAGAAATAGTGCACTCCTAACTCTGCAGGGGACAATGGTATCTATTTTTAGTCCATAAACCCTAGATTGGAGGCCTCTTTAAGGTTTTACCTTTCCCAATCTGCATGGCCTAATTTAAATTCTCAGTTCTTGAAAATGAACAAAATGTAAAACCAAAAAAACCAAGTAAGTGCAATTTATTGCGACATGATTCATATCCCAGATGGACTCATGCCCCCTATTAAGGCCGAAGTGAGATTTACACATTCAGAGTCAGGTGTGGCTGACAGGTTACCAGGGCAACCTGTAGCTCTGCAAGAGCATGCTGCGCTCCCTCCTGCCGCTTGCAGCCGGGGATGGAAAGAGTGTCCATCTGTTTGTCTGAGGATTAGGTTTGTGCAACCAGTTGCAGCTCACGGGGAGGAAAAAACGCTTTCACTACAGCTGCCTACCCAGCGTGAAGCAACGGGCTCTGGAGTCAGGATATCAGGTTTGAATTGCAGCTCCACCACTTAGCTGTGTGTCTTGATATATAACATCTTTGACCTTCAGTTTCCTCAACTCTAAATGGGGATATGAACATTTTGTAATATTGTTGGAAAGATTAAATGTGTTCTAAAGTATCAGGTACTTTATAAAGTATAATGGGCATGAAATAATATTATCACACGTTATGTTACCCAATGCACATGGAAATTAACAATGAGAGCTGGGCATGGTGGCACATGCCTATAATCCCAGCACTTTGGGGGGCTAAGGTGGGAGGATCCCTTGAGTCCAGGAGTTCAAGACCAGCTGGGCAACATAGTGAGATCCCCATCTCTACAGAAAAATTTAAAAATTAACCAGGCATGGTAGCGTGCACCTGCAGCCCCAGTTACTCAGGAGACTGAGGTAGGAGGATCCTTTGAGCCCAGGAGGTGGAGGCTGCAGTGAGCCATGATCACACCAATGCACTCCAGCCTAGGCAAGAGAGAGAGACCCTGTCTCCAAAAAAAAAAAAAAAAAAAAGAAAAGAAAAAAAAGAAATTAACAATACTTACCGTATCTTGAACTTTCATTATATGCTTTGCACTAAGATAAGGGTTTATATATACTATAACACCATATTTAATTTACATAATAAGCCCTTGAAGTATTTAGCCCTATTTTAGAAATCAGGTTTTAGGCCGGGCATAGTGGCTCACGCCTGTAATTACAGCACTTTGGGAGGCCAAGGAGGGCGGATCATGAGGTCACCAGATGGAGACCAACCTGGCCAACACAGTGAAACCCCGTCTCTACTAAAAATACAAAAATTAGCTGGGTGTGGTGGCACACGCCTGTAGTTCCAGCTACTTGGGAGGTTGAGGCAGGAGAATTGCTTGAACCTGGGAGGTGGAGGTTGCAGTGAGCCGAGATCGTGCCACTGCACTTCAGCCTGGTGACAGACCAAGACTCTGTCCCAAAAAAAAAAAAAAAAATCAGGCTTCAGAGAGGTTGTATGAACTTTCCACAGCCACACAGCTTGTGTTAGGGTTCAGACTTAGATCCAAGACTAGTCTTGATCTTTTGATCTTTCACGAGTTCATTTAACATATAATCTTGAGTATTTACTACTCGTAACCCCTGCACAACAGTGCACGCCCCAGTGATACAGTATTATCTTTCAGTGAACACTCAAAGCTGGTACTGCAGAATCTTGGGCTATAAAGAGGACTCCTTATAATAATTAAACAAAGCATTTCACCTACGTTCACCATGATATTGCCTCACACTTCATTCTTTTCCGAAATCTTCACGTTACTTACTTATTCCAGCAAACACAAGAGATGAGGCTTCGCATGACTTGCCAGTAGAAAGCCGCCCTGTTTGGAGGGAGAGTGGAACAGCACACACGGACAGAATTTTCCCTCACTTTGGCACGCTGCTGATTAATTACCTGCATTGGCCTGCTGCGCAGGTGTCCTAGGCATTAGGATATGCCTTGTGTCTTCACGTGGCTCCTCATTAAATCCTTGCAGCTACTCTACGAAGTGCTATTATTATTATCCTCCATTTTACAAATGAGGATCCTGAGGCACGTGGAATTTCCCTCTGTGGGGGCCCAGGTTAAATCACTTGAAGTGTGGTGATGGAGTGGGGAACTGGATCCAGGAAGTCCTCCAGGCCTGAATTTTTGGTTCATGGTATTTCTCTGTGTGTTTTTGCAGAGTAAGTGGAGTTGAATTTCCCTAAGTTCACCACTCATGACATGATTCCGCCCCACGTCAACGACTCCAGGCTTATAGGGGTGTCCCTCTGTCTCCTCCAAAAGACCCTGGACTCCCTTTGGAGAAGGCATAGGGAGCTCTGCTATCTATCATAACTGTACGTTTCATCTGTGTGTATTCAGAGAAGAAGCTTACATTTGTACAGAGCAGGAGCTCGGTAAATGTTTGAGGAAGAAAAGAAGGAACAAAAAAGGGAAGAAAGGAGGTGGGAGAAAGAAAAAAGAACCAGAACAGTCTCTATGGAAGTAGGTCTCACCTTCTGCAGTTTCTTTCTTTCGGCCTCCACAGATGAGCGAACGGATTTGATTTCCACGGTGTGCTTCTTTACCAAGTCTTCCAGTCGCTTCACTAGCTGGTCTTTGAGATGTTTCTTCTCCTCTTCTGTCTGATGTTTGATTTTACGAAGGTCTTCTTCATATTGTTGCTTCATATATTCTGTCTCAGCACTTGCCTCTTTCTTGGTCTATAAAAAGAAAAAGGACCTTGTAAAACCGCTGGGGAGGGATGAGGAGCAGGGAATCACGATTTCCCTTTCATACAACCGTTACAAGGTTTATACATCATTTTTTACAGCACGTAGCACAAGGTGCAATCAATTTTACAAGACTATATATTTGATGTTAGTAAGAGTCTCCACCACTGGAAAACGACTTTTTGGAATGGTGTATCTATTATCATGAGATTGGATATTTCAGCCCATACTATGGTAGATTTTAAATAATGCTCTGCTTGTTTTGACTGGGGACATGCAATGAGATCCTAAGCCAGTTTCCAGTTTCCCAGAAGCCGATGACATAGCATTGGGAGGATTCTGCTACATTCTCAGTCTCCCGGTTTCCAATGGCATGGAGTAGGCAGTAAGTTGGCTGGAATTCTACTCCAGGAACTACAGGGTCTGCTGATTCCAAGTGGATCCACTATGTTTGGGAACTGGCCTCTACCTGATGCTTATGATAGATAGCAAAGCTCTCTGTGCCTTGTCCATTCCCAGGGCTGGGTCAGACACTACCTGCATATCTGTGCCTCCTTTCACGCAAGGGCACTCCTTGAGACAGCTTTGATCATGCTGAGGATGAAGATTGCCGGCTTCCAAGTCATTCTCTTCCCCCAGGACTTTGTTCTCTGAAACTAGCTCAGTCTTCCTGGCATCTGCAAGCATACATTTCAGCATTATTTGGGATGCTCTTGGCTGCAGCCTCTGGTTCAAGGCTTTCTGCTGTCAGGCCCCCATTCCACTTTTCAACCACTTTGTCCAACACCCCCTGTGTAATTCCTGCCCTGTGGTCTGCTGGTCCCCAAGCATGGTCAAGGTAGCAATTCTCATCTCTTCTCAAGAAGCCTCGTGAGCTTAAATAGCTGCCCTGCTCTCCCTTCCTAAATAATCTCCAAATCTTTTTGACTGCAGTTTCCATAGGTTAAAAAAATTGAGCATGTTCCAAATATACGTTCTTTTAATAGGAATTTAAAGGATGAAACAAAAACAAATATTTAATATAAGCAGAATGACTAAGTTTTCCTCCCATATTCTCTAAAGTACTCATGTACCACTTTTGAGACCTCTGCTCGAAATCCACAACACCTTTCTGGTTTCTCCAGAACCAGTACCTCTCCTTCTCTGCACCTTTCTGGTTTCTCCAGAACCAGTACCTCTCCTTCTCTGCACCTTTCTGGTTTCTCCAGAACTAGTACCTCTCCTCTGCACCTTTCTGGTTTCTCCAGAACCAGTACCTCTCCTTCTCTGCACCTTTCTGGTTTCTCCAGAACCAGTACCTCTCCTTCTCTGCACCTTTCTGGTTTCTCCAGAACTAGTACCTCTCCTTCTCTGCACCTTTCTTTCCCGTGGTGGCTTCTTTCCCATGCACGTTATTCGTCTGCTGCCTGGGTCATGTCTATGATACCAAAGCATGCTGTGGGCTGTAAGGTACAGACCCATGAGCTCCCTGAAGGCAGCTCCCAGGTTTTGTGCCTTTGACACTGTGTCCCAGTGTCAGGAGCTTTCTGTTGAGGGGCCTAGGGGAAGGCACTTAGAATCATATATTTTTGGACACAAGCAAGAGCTCTATCACCAACCAGTTGGCTGACCTTGAGCCAGCCACTTATCCTTTCTTGGTCTTATTTCTTCATCTGTAACATGAAAGATTGGCAATACTTTTTGGGCTGAGTGTGGTGGCTAACACCTGTAATCCTAACGCTTTGGGAGGCCAAGGTGGGAGGATCACTTGAGCCCCAAATTTCAAGACAATACTTTGTATTTAATTTCCTTCCTTCCTTCCTTCCTTCCTTCCTTCCTTCCTTCCTTCCTTCCTTCCTTCCTTCCTTCCTTCCTCCCTCCCTTCCTTCCTTCCTTCCTTCCTTCCTTCCTTCCTTCCTTCTTTCCTTCCTTTCTTTCTTTCTTTCTTTCTTTCGAGTTTTGTTGTTATTGCCCAGGCTGGAGTACAATGGCCCAGTTGCGGCTCACTGCAACCTCTGCATCCAGGGCTCAAGCGAGTCTCCTGCCTCAGCCTCCCAAGTAGCTGGGATTATAGGCACCCGTCACCACGCCTGGCTAATTTTCTTGCATTTTTAGTAGAGACAGGGTTTCACCATGTTTGCCAGGCTGGTCTTGAACTCCTGACCTCAGGTTATCCACCTGCCTTAGCCTCCCAAAGTGCTGGGATTACAGGCATGAGCCACCAGGCCTGGCCTGTATTTAATTTTTTAATTTTTATTTTTTCATAGAGACAGAGTCTCACTATGTTGCCCAGGCCGGTCTCAAAGTCCTGGGCTCAAGTGGCCCTCCCTCCTCAGCCTCCTAAAGTGTTGGGATTACAGGCATGAGCTACCATCAATCTGCCCAACCAGATGGACAATACTTATCACAAAATTATTGGAAAGACTCAATAGCATAATTGTGTTAAATGATATTAAAAGCATAAAGCATTGTGTAAGTGGTAGGGGGTGAAGGGAGTCAGTGCTAAGAATTTCAGGCACTGTGGTGAGCCTGGTGGGGAAATTTTTGGGGGCAAGGGGTCCTTTCACATCATACCTTTTAGATGTCCAACCTGAGCCAGATCCAGGTGAGGCAGCTGTAGGTATCAGCTCACCTGTACCCTGCAGAGATTGGTCTCACCCACCAGATGGGTCAGATCAAGCAGCCCTGCCCCTCCTCTCTGCTCCCTTAGCAGGCGTAAGGCTGCCAGTAGCACCAGACCAAGCTGGCAGCTAACCTTGGGTCTTTTAAGGAAATCATTCCAGGGCATCTCACCTGTCTTCTGGGTCCCACGACACTCCTGCAGCATCATTCTGTCTTTGGCAACAGCCAGCTTCTCCCCAAGTTTTTTTGCAGTGCCTTTCAACTCCGAATTCTCCTGTCGAGCCTCCTTAAGCTGCACATCCAGGTCCTAAACAGACAGCAAGGGTCCCATTTCTCTGGTTATAGCTCTGTATAGAGACATCCTGTGTACATAGAATAGCCATCAGACCTGAAAGGCAGGTATTGCACAGCAGAAGCCCTGAGTCTGTGGAATTCAGTGACCCAGGGCTCATCAAATCCCTCCTCATCCTCTGGTCTTCCTTTAGTGAGGATTAAATGAGATAAAGTGGTTAGAAAAAAAAATGCTCAGGGAATGTTAGAAATGTTAACTGCTTCTACTTTTAGAGATGGGGCTCTGTGCTTTTGTGGGGCTCACATAACTGAATCATCAATGATCCTGCTCTCTATAAACACAAAGTCCTGGGGATTTTAGGGCAGGCAGGTTGCTGTGAAACGAACAGGGGTTTATAGAATCAGGCTGACCTGAGTTCACTTATTAGCCATGTGCCAATGTAGGCTAGTCCTTAAGCCTCTCAATTTCGGTCTTAGCTTCTCATCTATAGACTGTAGGTTTCCAAGTTCTCCAATGTTAGGGACCAAGTCTAACTCACTATGTGTCCCTTGCCCATAGTCCTGGGCCTGGCAGATAGTCAGTGTTCAATAAATATCTGTAGGCGGGGCACAGTGGCTCAAACCTGTAGTCCCAGCACTTTGGGAGGCTGAGGCAGGTGGATCACCTGAGGTCAGGAGTTGGAGACCAGTCTGGCCAACATGGCGAGACCCCGCCTGTACTAAAAATACAAAAATTAGCTGGGTTGGTGGTGGGCGCCTGTATTCCCAGCTACTAGGGAGGCTGAGGCAGGAGAATTGCTTGAACCTGGGAGGTGGAGGTTGCAGTGAGCTGAGATCACGCCACTGCACTCCTGCCTGGGAGACAGAGTGAGGCTCCGTCTCAAAAATACACAAACAAACGAATATATATCTATTTTTTGTGTGTGGAACGAATGTAGTTGAATTCAATGGAGATAATAGGGCTCACCTCCTTAAAAAGCAAGTGTTTAGCACATTGCCTGACCTATAGCAGGTTCACAATAAGCAGCCCTGCTGATTTATCCCCCTAGGGGTTGTAAGAAGAGATGCTGCTTTACCTGAATCCTCTCCTTCAGCTTCTGGGCGTACTTCTTCAGGTCACTTATCTTGCGGCCTCTGTGCTCCAGGTCTCCTTCCAGCTTCCGGACCTGAGCCTGCAGGGCCGACTCCTGGACCTGGAAGTTCTTGCGGAGGTCCGACTCTTTCTCCTGCCACTGCCACAGAGCCTGGCTCACCGACTGCTGCATGGCCTGCCGGATGGCCTCGTTTTCCCGCTCGTAGGTGGCCTGCAGCTCCTCGGCCTTGCGGGCGTAGTCCTTGCTCAGCTGCTGGTTCTCTACTCGCAGCCGCTGCACCTCTAGCAGGACCTCCTGCATCTCTGGGCCCTGGCCTGGCTCTGACTTGGTATCAGGGCTCTCCTGGGGCGGCCGGCCCCGCGGGGGAGCCTCGTGGCTCATCAGGTGCTGGAGCCTCCTCTCGTAGTCAGCCTTGAGCTCCAGCATTTCCCTGGAGAGCGTGAGGACCCGCTCGGCGTGCTCCGCCTCCACCCTCAGCTCTCTCTCCTTGGTCTCCAGCCTGCAGGAGGCCGACTCAGCCAGCGCCTCCTGCGTCAGCCTCTTCTGCAGCTCCAGGGCGCTCTCCAGGGCCTGGATGCGCTGGAGAAGCGCCTCCTCCTCTGCACAGCCCTGTTCCTGCAGGAGCCTGGCCTTGGTCTCTGCCACCGCATTCTGGAGCTCCTCCTGGTGCGCTTCCCGCAGCGCCTCCATGCTGGCCTCAGCCTCATCCTGGCGGGTGTTCAGGGCATAAATCACCTGCGGGAAAATCAACAGAGCTCAATTAGGGCGAGGGGGCTGGGGTGTGGGAGGGCTGAGGAGACCAGAGATGCTTCTCCTGCATGGCGGTTGATCTGAACAAGAGGCACCTGAGAAGAGGATGTGCGTGGAGGGGATTAATTAGAAACTGTTCCCAGGAGAAGCCAGTGAGAGAGCTGGAAAGTGCGACAGGGAAGGAGTTGGGCTGGGAGCAGAGCAAAGGGGTGACGTTGCACAAAGGCCCCAAAGAGGGCAGCTTTGGCCGAATTCCAAAGGGGACCTCTACAGTACGGTGGGAATCCACCGAAGAGTTTAAAGCAGAGAAGTGATGTCATCTCATTTGTTCAGAAGGAACACTTTGGAATGCAAACCCCTGAACATAACACTTAGAAAACTGGACAGAGGCCAGGCACAGTGGCTCATGGCTGTAATCCCAGCACTTTGAGATGCAGAAGCAGGCAGATCACCTGAGGTCAGGAGTTCGAGGCCAGCCTAGTCAACATGGCGATCTGGTCTCTACTAAAAGTACAAAAATTAGCTGAGCGTGGTGGCGGGCACCTGTAATCCCAGCTACTTGGGAGGCTGAGGCAGGAGAATAACTTGAACCCAGGAGGCGGAGGTTGCAGCGAGCCGAGATCACGCCATTGCACTACAGCCAGGGCAAAAAGAATGAAACTCCATCTCAAAAAAAGAAAACAAACAAAAAAACTGGACAGAGTGGTATATAAAAAGGCCAGTATAACTTGAAAAGCAGCTAATGTAATACCCCACATCAAGAGTAAAGGACAAAAGCCACAGGATTGTCTCAATAGACACAGAAAAAAATATTTGATAAAATTCAACATATTTGCATGATAAAAAACTTACTCAACAAGCAAGGCACAGAAGGGACTCTTCTCAGCCTCATAAGGCGCATCTAGGAAAAGTCCCCAGTTAACACCATACTCAATGGTGTAAGACTAAATGCGTTCCTCGTAGGATCAGGAAGAAGACAAGGATGTCTGTTCTTCCACTTTTAACACAAAAGAAAAAAAGAATGCTTTCTTTGCTGTGTGAAGAACTGAATGAAGGAAGACAGGAGCACAGTGAGAAGCCCAGGAATCAAGAATGACTCCTAGGATGTTGACCTGAGCCACAGATTGGTGTTTTCTGAAATGGGAAAAACTGTAGGTAGAACAGGTAAGGAGAAGAAAATCGAGAAGTCTGATTTGGACGTACTAAGTTTGATGTGCCTCTGGACGTACTAGTGGAGACGGCACCAAGGCACACACACAGATAAATGTCTGGCGCTCAGAGGAGGGAGCCTGAGCTACAGATGAAGCGGGTGGAGTCAGGAGAGTTTTGTTGCTGTTTGCTTGATGAGAGAGAGTCCAGAACATATCTGTAGGATGATGGGAATGACCCCAGGGAGAATCCAGAAGCTGAAGCCAGGCACGGTGGCTCATGCCTGTAATCCCAGCACTTTGGGAGGCCGAGGCAGCGGATCACATGGTCAGGAGTTTGAGACCAGCCTGGCCAATATGATGAAACCCTGTCTCTACTAAAACTACAAAAATTAGCTGGGCATGGGGCGGGCGCCTGTACTCCCAGCTACTGGGGAGGCTGAGGGAATCGCTTGAACCCGGGAGGTAGAGGTTGCAGTGAGTAGAGATTGCGCCACTGCACTCCAGCCTGGGCGATAGAGCAAGACGCTGTCTCAAAAAAGAAGAAGAAGAAGAAGAAGAAGGAGAAGGAGAAGGAGAAGGAGAAGAAGAAGGGCATGGTGGCACATGCCTGTGGTCTCAGTTACTTGGGAGGCTGAGGTGGGAGGATCACTTGGGCCAGGGGGATTAAGGCTACAGTGAGCCGTGATCATGCCACTGCAGTCCAGCCTGGGTGACAGAGTGAGACCCTGTTTCAAAACCAAAACAAACAGAAGTTGAAGCCCCAGGAATAACAGTAGATAATAAAGGGCCAAAATCCCTGAGAAGGGTACCACAGAGATTGGTTTTAAGAGCCATGAGAACACATCCTCATGGGGATAGGATGGAAGGAAGAGGTGGAGACAGGTGTGTGGCACTTAGGACAGGTGAATGAGGGAGCTCTCACCTTGTAGACATGAGAAGGTGGCTAATTCTACGTTCTCAGTGGAATGAGACAAGGTCACTAACAGTGAGCTGAGCTGGAGGACAGGAAGAAAGCATAGAGGTGTGAGGTGTGAGAAGTTGTGAATTCATTTTCAGGATGGGGAAGCCAGTGGTCTACGTTACCATGTGGCATCAGAGGCTGTGTTGAGTTACGGTTCTCTCTGCTATACTGTGAGATTTTCCTTAGTCAGGTTCATCTGAATGAGTTCAAAGAAGGACAGGAAGGATGGATGGGTTATCTGGAGTTGGAGTTTTATTTGGTGGGTGTGACAGAAAGAGAAGACAAGGTATTTTCAAGAGCCAACATGCTGAAAAGGTGGAGCAGAAGCAGTTTTTTGGTGATAACAAGGCCACATGGCAAAGGGAGCGTGTGACTGAGGCCAAGTAGAGGAAAAGATCACCGGAGATAAGGGGGTCAAAGACTGAGAAATCCAGGGCAAGGTGAACCCCACATGAGATGTCCTCACTGAGAACAATGCAAGAGAAGCTGGGCTGGTGTAGACGCCGTGGAGTCAGATGCCAAACACGACACTGGCTCCCTGGGGCATTTACAATCAGAACAGTTTTCCTGAAGACTCTCCACCACCCCCTTTCACACGGATTCACTTTTAGCCTTTGTGGGTTGCTGGTTTTTCCTTATCCATGAGGCTGTCTATTGAACTAGACTCTAACTTCATTGCCAGGTTTCTACTACTGATTCACCCACGGTTTTCAAACTGCACTCCTTGTAGTCTTGAGTTCTCTGATGGAAGTCAGGGCAACATCAGGGAGCCTGGGGGAGGCTGAGCAAGTGGGGGCCCCTCATCAACCAGGGAAGAGCTTTCACACTCAGGCTTTCCTAGCATAGAGTTTAGAAAAAAAAAAAAAGGCTTTGTATGGCTTTAAAAAAGAAAGTCAAAAACTAGAGGCTTAGATAATCGTGAAATAGAAAGTAGACCAATTGGGAATAGTATATGAGAGGAAGTTTTGGGTGTCACTGTGTGCCTGTGTGTCTGTGCATGTGTGCGTTAATTATAAAATCATCATTGAAGGCCAGATGGCACCACTAGAGGTGACATGTGTAATAGATTTAACAACGGTTTACCTGGAGGCTGCAGATCTTGAAGAAAGCGTGTATATATATCCAGGACATAGCCTAAGTTCTTATTTTTCCTTGTCTCCGTCTGCTACAGTTATCCGTTTTTTGTCTGTCTTCCTCACCAGAATGTAAGCTTCAGGAGAGAGAGGCTTGGTCTTCCTTGTTCATTACTCTCTGTCCTCAGTGCTTGGCTCAAGTGGACACTCTACAAATTACTATGCGAATGAGTGAATAAAGGAGTCAGAACTCTATCTTGAAGAATGTAACTCAAGGTGTGAGATGAGTTTGACATCTTGTGAAGCCCTGGGAGAATAAGCACTACTTTGAGAACCATGAATCCAACACTCTGTCATGGACAGGAGAAGGAAGTCCCCTTGTCCTTCCAGGAAGATCCCACTATGAAACGAAGTGCTGTCTCCAAAACTCCTCCCTCTCATCACTTTGTGCACAGGATTTGGCCACTTTTGTTAATTTCTGTGACTTCCATCCAAGAATATATCTGGAAGCTGAAATTGGTTTCCCATTGGCTATAATTTATGTTAATAGCAAATACCATTTTAATCAAATTTACTATGTGCCTAGCACAGGGATAGGTGCTATATACACATTCCTAATCTCAGAGGATCCTCATGGCAACCCTGAAATTTGGTATTTTTCTGAGCAATTGAGATTCGGAGAAGTTCAGTAACTTTTGCAAAGTCCCAGAGATAAGAAGGTTTGAGTAACGTTTCGCGCCTGGTGCCACACTGCATCTCACCATCTCAGTCATTTATTCATTCGCGGATTCACTGCACATCTCGGATGTGGCAGGATCTGTGCTGGACACTGGGGTTACATGCTGGCCAATAAGACAACTGAATTTGCAACTTCAGAAATATTACAATTCAGTAGGAGAGTCAAACAAGAAAGTGGAAAGTTTCAATGCACTGCGATGAGTGCTAGGAGAGGATTCATCACCAGTTACTATGGAAACACAGAGGAAGTGGTCTGGGAGGAAAGAAGACTTCCCAGAAAAAAGTGGACCTTGCCTCCTCATCCTTGGGGTGACCAATCCCCTTTTCCATGTCAAGCTGCACATGGACAAGAACAATATCACTTATTTGGGCTGCTCAATAGCACTTGGTATAAAGTTGGGTATACAGTTGGTTCATAGTAAGTATCTGCTGTGGGGCTACTGTAAGTCATCAAGGATCCACGCTTTCCTTCCACGCGAAGAGCTACTGCAGAGCAGCCACTGAGCAGAGGCCCCATTTCCTAGCTCCTTGCATTGGGTGAGGTCCTATGCCTGGTGATTGCCAATGGAATTTGGGTAGATGGGGTGATGTGTGTCATCCTGGGGCCAATGTGGGGAAATTAAGAAGGGCTCATATTCTTTCCACAGTTTCTTTTTTCATTTGCAAACTTAATTAGGAGTCAGAGGCCTTAGAGGAAGGCAGAGTTCGAGATGGAAGGCATCCGAGCCCTGAAGGACCAGGGAGAAGACCACCTACTCCCTCAGGAACACTGTCATCGATCTTTACATCAATAACTACCGTGCTGAGCCTCTGACATCTTGGCATTTATCTGTAACAGCATCAATTAGTATCTGTTCGGGGTTCCCGAGACTAGCTCCAGGTTTAACCATTCATTAGAGGACTCGGAGGACTCAGTATATAGCCATGCTCAGGGCTATGATTTATGACAGTGAAAGGTACAAAGCAAAATCAGCTAAAAGGAAACATGCATGGGATGGAATCTGGAGGAAATCTAGGGGCAAACTTCCAAGGTGCCCACCCAAAATTAACACAAAATCAGATTCAGGGTGGGGGTAGCAGAGAGGGTACCACACGGTGGGCTCATAATGTCTAAGGGCACTTTGGCATATTTACATCGAGCCACAGTGTCTGGCAACCAAAGTCCCCAAATCCAACAAAATGTGGTATCCTTTGTGGACACCAAGGATCTGCCTGAACTGTTCTGTTAGGCTGAAAATCTGGTAAATGGCTCCTTACCTCCCCTTCCCCTCACCCCCCTGCCCAGGTTACTCATATATCCTTTCAGGGATAATGTGTGCATAAAAAAGAATGTTATGTTATATACTCCATATCACGTATTTTCACCGTCTTTTATACACATACACATTCATCTGCACCTTGATTTTTTTAAACTTCGTAATAGATTTTGGAAACCATGCTATTTCTGTAAGCACTAAGGAAATTAGTGTTGGGGCCAGGTGCAGTGGCTCATGCCTGTAATCCCAGCACTTTGAGAGGCCAAGGTGGGCAGATTGCTTGAGGTCAGGAGTTTGAGACCAGCCTGGCCAACATGGTGAAACCCCGTCTCCATTAAAAATTAAAAAATTAGCTGTGCATGGTGCTGCACACCTGTAACCTCAGCTACTTGGGAGGCTGAGGCAGGAGAAACACTGGAACCTGGGAGGTGGAGGTTGCAATGAGCCAAGACCATGCCACTGTCACTCCAACCTAGGTGACAGAGTGACACTCTGTCTCAAAAAACAAAAACAAACAAAAAATGAAATTAATGTGGTCAAAAGACACAAAATTTCAGTTAAAGGAACAAGTTCAAGAGATCTATCATGTAGCACAGTGACTGCAGTTAATAACAATACACTGTATATTTGAAAATTGCTAAGAGAGCAGATTTTAAGTGTTCTCATCACAAAAAATGATAAGCATGTGAGGTCATGCGTATGTTAAATAGCCTGATTATCCACTCCATCACATATGTATACATCAAAACATCATGCTGGAAACCATAAATGTATGTAATTTTTACTTGTCAGTTAAAAAAAAAAGAGATATCACATTTTAATTTTTGGCTGCTTCATGTGCCATTGTGTAAGCTATAATTTATTTCTCTGCCTCCTCCTGAGAGCCATTAAGTCATTTCTGTGGGAGATTATTGACATGTTTCTCATTTCACTGTTAATAAGCAACATTTTCTTTACTCTTTTTTCCACCTCTGCCAGTAAGCCTGAAGTCTGCTTTTTTGCTTATAAATGGAACTAATAAAATTCCAATAATAAAATAATAAAATTCCAATGACCTTAAAAAACTCATCTTCACAATTAATACAGGAGCCTCAGGAAGAGATGAAAGAGGAAGGAGGACAAGATACCTGCCATCTTGTGTCATAAAACTAGCTCAAAGAATGTTGAGAATGCCTGCAAGCATCCAGTGTGTCTTCCTGTGCAATGTGGGGACGTGTGCAAGTGTTCACGACTGACCATGCAAGGGCACTCCTGGGACTGCTCCCCGGGACATGTGCTTACTCTTACCACATCCTCTCTTTTTTCCACCCTCTCCACTCCCTTCCCCTCATTCTATACTTGTTCTCTGAGCTTGACCCTTTTTCCTCTCCTAGGTTTTTGTTTGTTTGTTTGTTTGTTTTTTGACAGACAGGGTCTCTCTCTATGTCCCAGACTGCAGTGCAGTGGTGTCATTATGGCTCACTGCAGCCTTGACCTCCCGGGCTCAAGTGATCCTCCTACCTCAGCCTCCTGAGTACCTGGGATTACAGGTGCATACCACCATGCCTGGATTATTATTTCATTTTATTTTTTAGAGACAGGGTCTCATTATGTTGCCCAGGTTTGTCTCGAACTTCTAGGCTCAAGTGATCTGCCCGCCTCAGCCTCCAACAGTGCTGGGATTATAGGTGTGAGTCACCGCACCCAGCCCTCTCCCAGGTTGACAGTCTCTTTTCATCTCAACATCTGTCCTTTTTTAGCCTGTCCCTCATGGTCAATCATTTCAATTACATTCTTGTTGACATCTTCAAATCCCCTGCTCAGCTCATCTTTAGCCTTGTATTTTTGGCATTCTCAATACCAGAGTTTACCTTTTATTTTATTTTATTTTATTTTATTTTATCTTATTTTCTCCCTCTGTCTTCCAGGCTGAAGTGCAGGGGCTCTTCACTGCAATCTCTGCTTCCTGGGTTCAAGCGAGTCTCCTGCCTCAGTCTCCTGAGTAGCTGGGACTACAGGTGCATGGCACCATACCTGGCTAGTTTTTTTGTATTTTTAGTAAAGATGGGGTTTCACCATGTTGGCCAGGCTGGTCTCGAACTCCTGACCTCAGGTGATCCACCTGCCTTGGCCTCCCAAAGTGCTGGGATTACCAGCGTGAGGCACCACACTCTGCCCAGAACTTATCTTTTAAAATGTGCTCAAGTTATTTCACTTCTCTGATCCTCAGTTTTCTTGCCGGTAAAATAGAGAGAATCCAGGCCCGGTTTTTGTGAGGATCAAATAGGATTATATATCTTAGGTGTCTGGCACGTAGTAAGTACTTATTAAACATTTCTTCCTTCCCTCTTCTCTCACCCCATCTCCTCCAAAGGAAAGGTCCCATGTTTTAGAGACACAATCTCCTCCAGCTTGTTTTGAGCGTTTGAAATCATTGAGCAGATTTTGAGCGGCCCGCTCTTCTCCTGGGCTTCATGCCTCACAGGTCGCTTGGCAAATCTTCTGCCATCTGCTTGCTTGCTTTCACTCACCACTTTCTAGACTGGAACATCAGACTGTTCCAGGCCTCATATAAACCCACCTCCTACGGGGGAGGCTGACTTCAGAATCCGTCAAGGCACATAAATAATTCAGCAGCCAAGAGAAATTCTGAGCAAGTCAAAACGACTTCCTAAGAGTTTTAGAAATCCACTGCTGATGCGTTGACTTCAGAGGAGATTTCAGCAGGGGCCTGTTAGGCTCGTAGAGGTTGAGTGTTGTAGGTTTAACAAGACTCTAATTAATGGCTTTTGAACATCAGATCCTGATGAAAGTTTTCATCAAGTTGGGCAGCAAGAATCAGAATTGATATGAAAATGAAAAAAAAAAGGACGTAATATCTGTTGAGGGCCCAGAGTATGACATTCACTGGGCCAGATAATTTACATGTGTCTTTTCAATTAATCTATTTAGGTTGGTGCACAAGTAATCGTGGTAGTCACAAAAAGTAATGGCGAAAACCGTGATTACTTTTAAACCAACCTAATAACAAGTCTACGAAGTGAATGTGTTTATGCTTAGCCTTATTTTACAGAGGAGGCTAACTTCATATGTAGGGGTAATATAATAGAACTCCACCTTTTTCTAGCTGTGTGGCCTTCAGTAAGTTACTGAACCACATGGGGAGAGTTTTGTTTGGAGATTAAATGACATTATGAACCAAAAACTCTTCACAGCACTCTTAAGCACTTAACCCTTCTTAAGCACTTAAGAAATGTCATTAGTTATGATTTTTACTATTATCGGTATTACTGCCAGAAGTCATTGAACTAAAAAGTGAGAGTGCTGGGATTCAAATCCAAATCCTTCTGGGTCCAAAGTTGCCAAAGTTGAAAGAGTAGAATCATACCTTGTTTAGAAAAAAAAGCTGGTAGTATGGTTTTACTCAATGGTTTTGCAGCATTTCCTATATGCCTAGCATGATACTTGGCATTGGAAAAATGGAACAAATAAGACCATTCTGTTGAGGGGCTTATAGAGTAGTAGAGCGTGGCAGACTATATTATTTGTCCATATAATAATCTTCCCCCCTTTCTTTCCCCTTCCTTGCAATGGTCTGTGGATGGCATTTATTTGTCTTCCCTATTGATATTGAACCTGGCTGTGTGACTTGCTTTGGCCAAGGGAATGCGAGTGGACTTGTTGCAAGCAAAGGCTTTTGATATGTTTATGTGCTGTGGCTTGCCCTCTTGCACTTCTACCACTTGCTACAAGAAAAGCCTGTGCTGGGTACCCATGGGTCCCAGAATGAGATACGTGGAGCAGGCTGGACCCCACCCCAGAGTGTGGAATGCAACTGGCTCAGCCAAATCCAGCTGAAAGCAGCTGAACAGCAGCGAAGCTGAGCAGGAAATAACTCACTGCTGTAGCCATTGAGATTCAGAGTTGTTTGTTACACAGCATTATTGCAGGAACATCTGCCTAATACACAAAGTGAGATAGAAAAGAATGCCAATTTGTATGTACAGTAGTCGTCCCTTGTCTGAGGGGGACACCTTCCAAGATGCCCACTGGATGTCTGAAAGCTTGGATAGTACAACCCCTTTAGACACTATGTTTTTTCCTATACATACGTACATACCTGTGATAAGCTTAATTTATAAATTAGGCACAATAAGAGGTTAACAGCAATCACTAGTAATACAATAGAACAATTATAACAATGTGCTAGCATCACTGCTCTTGAGCTTTGGAGCCATTACAGGGTAAAAATAAGGCTTACTTACTTGAAAACAAGCACTGCGACAGTTGATCTGATAATCAAGACAGCTACTAGTGACTAATGGGCAGGTAGGGAAGACAGCGCCGATACTCTGGACAAGGAGATGATTCACATCCCAGGAGGGACAGAGGAGGATGGCACAAGATTTAATCATGCTACTCACAACAACAAACAATTTAAAACTTTTGAATTGTTTATTTCTGGAATTTTCCATTTAATATTTTCAGGCCTTCCTTGGTTCACCTTGGGTAACTAAAACCTTGGAAAGCAAAACCACAGAAAAAAAAGGGACTACTGTCTAGAGGTATTTCAAGTACTTTGCTAGAAGTCTGCAGAGGTGCAGAGAAAGGCACGGGGAGAAAAGGATCACATTGCTCCAGTAACCCCCCACCCTTTTCTCCTTCATTACCATTAGTGGATCACTCCCATCAACACATAAATGTGCTGTAATTTTTATTATGAACAAAAATCTTTATTTTAACCCCACATTCTCCATTTTTCTACACCCCCCTACCTTTTTTTTTTTTGAGACGGAGTCTCGCTCTGTTGCCCAGGCTGGAGTGTAGTGGCGTGATCTTGGCTCACTGCAAGCTCCACCTCCACGGTTCACGCCATTCTCCTGCCTCAGCCTCCCGAGTAGCTGGGGCTACAGGCGCCCCCCACCACACCCAGCTAATTTTTTGTATTTTTAGTAGAGATAGGGTTTCACAATGTTAGCCAGGATGGTCTCGATCTCCTGACCTCATGATCTGCCTGCCTCAGCCTCCCAAAGTACTGGGATTACAGGCATGAGCCACCGCACCCGGCCTTTTCTACACCCCTTTATAGCAAACTCCTCAAATACTCTTTATAACCATTGTTACTAATTTTTTCAACTTCCCTATTCCTCTTGAATTATCTCCAATCAGGCTTTTACACCAACTAATCCACTCAAACAGCTCATCAGAGTCACTAGTGATCTCCATGTTACTAAAACAATAGCCACTTCTCAGTCTTCATCTATTCAACTTTTCAGCAGCATTAGAGCTAATGAATCACTCCCTCTTCTTGAAACATTGTCTTCACTTGGCTTCCACAATAGGACATACTCCTACTGACTGCTGACCACTCCTTCGCATCTCTTTGGCTAGTTACATCCTCCTCAACTCCCAACCTTCACATAGGACTGCCCCAGAGCATTAGCCTCAGACTGTTTCTATTTGTTTGCAAAAATTCCCTTGGGATACCACTCAATTCCATGATTGAATGCATTCTCTATTTGCTAATGACTCCCAAATTTATATGACCAGGCTGGACTTGCCACCTGAACATCAGACTCATGTATTCTGTTGCTTACCAATATCTCTACTTGGATATTGAACCTGCAGCTCAAATTTAATTCTGGATTTTTCCTTTACTACCTGCTCTTCCCACAATATTCCTCATCTCATTTCACAGCAACTCCTTTCTTTCAATTGCTGACGTGGAAAATTTTAGAATCAACAAATAAGCACATGAAAGGATGCTCAACATCTTTAATCATTAGGGAAATGCAGCTCAAAACCACAATGAGATAGCATTTCATGCTCATTAGAACGGCTATCATCACAAAAAGAGAAGTGTTGGTGAGGATGTGGAAAAATTGGAGCCCCTGTACATTGGTGGTGGGAATGTAAAATGGTGTGGCCACTGTGGAAAACAGTATGGTGGTTCCTCAAAAAATTAAACATAGGGCCAGACGCGGTGGCTCACGTCTGTAATCCCAGCACTTTGGGAGGCCAAGGCGGGCAGATCACGAGGTCAGGAGTTTGAGACCATCTCGGCCAACATGGTGAAACCCCATCTCTACTAAAAATGCAAAATTAGCTGGGTGTGGTGGTACACCCCTGTGGTCCTAGCTGCTCCGGAGGCTGAGGCAAAAGAATCGCTTGAACCAGGGAGTCAGAGGTTGCAGTGAGCCGAGATCAAGCCACTGCACTCCAGCCTGGTGACAGAGCAAAACTTCATCTAAAAAAAAAAAAAAGAAATAAATAAAAAGAAATTAAACATAGAATTTCATATGATCCAGTAATTCCATTTGCTTATCTTTCTCTCTAAAATATAAATTACATGCAGGTGAAAAAGATTGCAGAGTTCACTACCAGATCCCCAAAGAGTGGCTGGCTCATGGAAAGGACCCTAATATTTGTTGAATGAATAAAAATTATCTTCGCCCTAGCAGAAAGGGCATCCGAGTGCAGAGGATACCCAAGTTGGGTTTGGAAAGGTGAGCAAATGTCAGCCAGGTGGACAGGAAGGGGAAGAAACTACTGGTAAGGGAAGTACCAAGAGCAGGAAGAAGCTCAAAGGCATGACATAGAGTAGACTGTGAGGATGTGCAACGGGCGTCCTCCGGGGCAGAGCTGGGGTGAAGGGCATTGGCAGGGAAGAAGAGCGCACCATGACATGATGCTGGACAGGTGGGCAGGGGTCAGACTCTCACAAGTCCAGCATCCATGTAAGGGAGTGCTGACTTTGTTCTGTTTGCTAGCACGTGGTGATCATGCAGACTTCCAGGCCCTGCCCCAGACAGCCTGATGTGGAGACTCTGGGGGAGGTCCCGAGATCTGCATTTTTAACATTCCCTTGCAATGGGCCTAAGATCTGAAAGCCAGATGGGTGCATACTTTGGAGACCTGTGGTATGTGTTCCATGCAGGAAGTTTCTCTCACGAGATTTGGCCTCTTGGGAGCTAGGGGGAATAACACTGCATCTCTGGAATCGTTGCAGAGAGCAGTCGGGATGCGATGCGGGCAGGAAGAAGAGTTAAGGATGGGGCCAGGGGAGGGAGTTTGGGCTAGAGAGCTGTCCTTGAGAAGGAGTGGCAGGGCCAGTGACTCGCTGGGTGTGGAGAGGGGGAGAGGGAAGAGTGCAGAGGATTCCGCAGCTTGCAGCTTGCGTGATTGAGGGGATGGCTATCCCACTTCTACTGGGAAGTAGAGCTTCCTGGGATTGTGGGACACCAAAAGGCCACGGTCACTGCTCTTGACTCAGATCCCTGCACACAGAACGGAGCTTCAGTGTTCTGGGGACCAAGTCAGAAAAGAGGACTAACTAAACCGCCAGAAGGAAGCCCTGGATTCGGGTGCTGAGAGGCCTGGGGAGAGCAGAGGTCGTGTGGTTGCCGAAACTTCCTTTAAGAAAACAGCCTCAAACAGGTCCCAAACGAGGCTGGGCTCCTTCCAGCAAATGAGCTTGGAATGGATTTCTAGATAGATCCAAAACGCTAATTAAAATCTCATCATTGCTCATCAGAGAGCCGTTGCTAGGCGCCTAGCTGCACATGGCATTGAACTGTGAGATATCAGCTTCTGAGTAATTGAAACCCAACTGTTCTCCAAACCAATTTAGGCTGAGACTTAGCTGAAAGATGAGGGTGGGCTCCCAGGAAGGTTCTTAATGAGATCCCCTCCATTTACAGACCCAGTCCAACCCTCACACAGAACACAGGCCTGGACTGTCTCCCAGGGAGTCTCCGCACTGCATAAGATGGGGGTCTGGAAAGGCATCATCTTGTTTATTTCAAATCTTGAATGACTTGCTTAGAGTTTTTTAGAAAGTGCCCTTGTTTGGCCAACGTGGTTAATAGATACGTGTATGTGTGAATGATATTTTTTTATGAATAAAAACAATACAAATAGATCTTAACACTTTTCACAGGAAATACTTTGAGAGAGAATTAATCCAAGCAGGAGCATCAAACTCTATAATCATGCATACAAATGGAATTCCAAAAATTCTAACACAGAGCAGCTCTTCAAGTTCACCTGTTTAGATGCCAATTTTACATATTCAAATCCTGAAAGCAGCTTTTGTGTGCAGATCTAAATAGACATGCATATCCGTTTTTCCATATGAATGGTATAACAATGTGTGCTACCATTATTTTTACAGAGCACTTTCCTGTTCACCAAGCAACTTTACAAGGTAAACCCTACAGCATGATAAATCTAAATATCTTGAATGCTTGTTCTAAATGAATTTTTACTTTTGCCACTATTCTCAGCAGAGAAAAATTTCTTTAACTATTTTCCAGTTCATTTATTGTGGCTTCTGCAAAATCCTCAAATAAACGATATGCTTCAAGTTCTATATTATTGTCCAAACAACACCGTCACAAAACCCAAACATCCATTTATGATACTCAGGTCACCTTTGCCAATTGTCTTCCCAGCAATGGCTGAATTTCTGTGCTCTGACTGCACGTGGCCTCGAGTATAGCAGCAGGTAGTTTTGCTAACGATTCGGTTGAATTCTCAGTTTATGGGTTATGGGTCAGATGCTTCTCACTTAACCTGAACATCAGAAATGGAAGTGCCACACTGGGTCAAGTCCACAGCCATCTTTTGTCTCTGACTGATGCTCTCAGTAGCGTCTGTATACAGTCCATGACAGTCTGCCAGGCCAGGGAGAAAAGGGACATACAATAGAGGAGTCCTAGGAAGGGTGGTCTGGAGGAAATGATTCCAGAAATGTCTAGGCAGGACAGGGAGCAAGCTTGCCCCCCACTTTACACTGCCAAATGTTCTTACTGTTGCTGTGATGTTCATTCCCTGAAAAGCTTTATGCAAGGTCGAATTCAAGAGCTCATTTCTGAAAGCGTAGAGTGGCTGCCACCACATGACCTCTGCTGTTTGTGCCCTGTGGTTCCCTGTCTGCTGGATGGAAGCTTCGGGTAGCACGTCATCACATCCGGGGCAGCAAGACTCTCTTAAACAAGGTAAAATCTTGTTCCAGGTTTGTTTCAAAATCACACATGCCACCACTATACTATTTATCCATGTAATCAAAAACCACTTGTACCCCTGAAGCTAATGAAATTTTTTAAAAAGAGGGAGGCAAAAAAAAAAAAAAAACAAACAAAATCACACACACACACACACACACACACACACACACTCTTACATATACATGCATATGTATCGACAAAGGAAAAGGTCAAGGATACACCAAAATGTGACCAAGAATATGCCAAAACATGACCGTGGTTATCTTTAGATGGTAAGATTATAGGTGATCAATTTCTCTTCTTCTTTTTGTTTTTATGCATTTCCTAATTTTTCTAGGATGCACATGCACTTCAATTATCATCGAGTTTTATTTTTTAAGGCTAAAGATATACCATCAAAATACTCTCCATCAGTTAATCCACAAGTACATAAGCCCAGGACATAGCCCTGGGAGGAGAAACAGATCCTGACAAGGAAGGGCCAAGTCCTGAGGCCTCCCTTGAGGGATTTGGCTCTGGCTGTGCTGTGTCCACCTGGTTGGAGAGAAATCAAAATTGGTCTGTTTTAGTCTGAGCAGCCCAATGACAGTAAACGTGTTGTCTCTTCCACCAGAAACTTGGTTCCGTGGAGGAAAAGAGTTTAAGAGAGTCTTGCTGCTGCTGATGTAATGAGCTGCTACCTGGAGCTTCCATCCAGCAGGCAGGGAACTACACGGCACAAACAACAGAAGCCATGTGGTTGCAGGCACTCTGCGCTTGCAGAAATGAGCTCCTAAATTCAACCTTGCATAAAGCTCTTCTGAGAATGAACGTCACAACAACAGTAAGAAGATTTGGCTTTGTAAAGTGGAGGGCAAGCTTGCTCTCTGTCCTGCCTAAATATTTCTGGAATCATTTCCTCCGGACCACGCTTCCCAGGACTCCTGAATTCTACGTCCCTTCTCTCCCTGGCCTGGCTAGAGTGTTCTTTCTAAATCGAAGGGCTGACTACAAGACAGTCTTGCTCAATACTCCGTGGAGACTCCTCATCCACCCCAGGAGTGGCTCTCAATCTCTACCTGCCTCCACATAGCTGAGGGTAAGGCCTGGTCTCTGGCGGACTCATCGCTGCAGAGCCTGCTGGCTTTGTGAGGCAGGGTCATGACTTAGTCACCTTTGTGTCCCAATGGCAAACATACGGTCAGGCAACGTGCAGGCACACGGCAGGTCCTCAGGGACAGGAACTAGCAGGGACTGTTCGTTACTCAGTACTGTATCCTCACTACCAAGCAGAACCCTGGTCCAGGATTCAGCAGATGGTAAGTGAATGAGTGAATAAATGATGAAAAAATGAATGAAGAATTCTGTATGACAGAGAGGGGACACCATTCAGATGTGTTATGTGCAAGTGGATTTATGCGGTGCTGCCTGGGAAAAAGAGGCATGTAATTATTATCACCACTTAGCACATTTAAGAAATGCAATTTTTCTCATCCCAGATACCAGCGTCAAAAAGTAATGGAAACTACTCTTTCAGAAACATCTAGTAGCACCAAATACGTGTCAAGTCCTGAATCTAGGGCTGTTTTCACTCAGTTCAAATCTGGTAGCTGTCTTTAGGGTCACACACACTCCTATTAGCACATTTGAAGGTGAGAGTCTGGGAAGTTGCCAGTGTGGGTTGGATAATAGGGTTAAGTGTAAAGTCATCTCCATTTTCACTAACGTTGACAGGCTCCCTTTTTCTTGGCTGAGTTCCCTGAGCCAGTCGTATATCGTCTGTCAGTACTGGAAGGCAGAAAGTGGCATTTAGTACATATTCCTGAAAGTCTTTGCTTAGCTCTTTAAAAAGAAAGGCCCAGGGGTTGTGGCATAATGCCCTCTCAGCATGGCTTGGCCAGATTCTTCTTGTCCAGTGAAATTCTGTGAGATTCCTTTTAAAATCATTATGTTTTAGCAACCAAATCCCATATATGTACAAATTTACTAATTAAAACTCTTCTCTATACAAAACCAGATTCCCAAATCCACTAGCTTGGGTTAAAGGAAATGTATTGGCTCATATATCTGAAAAGTCCAAAGCCAGGGCTAGCTCCAGACATGAGCTCTTAAATGATGTCTTTTTGTTTGGTTTGGTTTTGGTTTTTTTGAGACAGAGTTTCACCCTTGTTGCCCAGGATGGAGTGCCATGGCATGATCTCAGCTCACTGCAACCTCTGCCTCGTGGGTTCAAGTGACTCTTGTGCCTCAGCCTCCTGAGTAGCTGGGATTACAGGCATGTGCCACCACATTTGGCAAATTTTTTTATTTTTAGTAGAGATGGGGTTTTACCATGTTGGTCAGGCTGGTCTTGAACTCCTGACCTCAGGTGATCCACCCATCTCGGCCTCCCAAAATATTGGGATTACAGGCGTGAGCTACTGTGCCCGGCCAAATGATGTCATTTTGACTCTACCTTTCCCCATCCCATAGTTTTGCTTTCCTCTGAGTTGGCTTTATTCCTTGGTAGGCTCTTGACAAGGTAGTCACAGGCAGCTTCAGGATTTTATTCTCCCAGCTTAGCATGCTTCAGGAAAGAGAGCTCCTCTTTGTCAACAGTTCCAACAAAAGCTTCAAAGCTAACTCCATCCATCTGGCTAGGGTCATGGATCTAACGCTGATGGATCCCTGTGGCCAATGGGATAGAATATTCTGATTGGCTAATTTCAGGTTGCATGGGATCCAGGAGAACGGGGTTGACCTGCCACAATCACATGGAATGAAGACTGAGTCAGGGTACCTGCTCAGTATCTCAAAGGAAATTAGAAACCTGGTGCCAAGACACACATAGATGCTGTGTCAGTAAGAACAGATACATGCCACAGCCAACATTCCTGACCCTTCTGAGTAAACACAGTGTGACTCACTGAACACCAACTTCAGAACTGGAGGAGACAGAACAAAAGATTAGGACTCAGTCCCTACTCTCACATAGGACATGAGAAGGACATGTACATACACAGCATCATGCAAAACCTCCAGGCAGAAAGATGGGACAGGATGAAGACTCTGCAGGACACCAGAGGAGGCACCAGGCCAGCCGACAAAAGACCTGAGTCCCAAGACCCAGCTCTGTCCCTCTCAAGCAGTGTGACGTTAGGCAAGTCCTACAGTCTCTCTGAGAAAACTAAGTTTCCTTTCCTAATGTATTAGTCTGTTCTCACACTGCTACAAAGATACTAGCTGAGACTGGGGAATTTATAAACAAAAGAGGTTTAATTGACTCACAGTTCTGCATGGCTGGGAAGGCCTCAGGAAACTTACAATCATGGCGGAAGGTGAAGCGGAAGCAGGCAACTTCTTCACAAGGTGGTAGGGGAGAGAGAGCGAGTTAAGGGGAAATTGCCACTTTTAAATCATCAGATCTTGTGAGAACTCCTTCGTTTTCAAATCAACAGAACTCATGAGAACTCACAATCATGAGAACAGCATGGGGAAGACACCCCAATGATCCAACCACTTCCCACCAAGTCCTTCCCTTGACATATGCGGATTACAATTCAAGATGAGATTTGGGTGGGGACACAGAGTCAAACCATATCACCTAATGAAATGGTCAAACTAACCTGATATTTCCCAAAGGGAATGAAAGGGACAAAGGGTCAAATAAGCTTGAGGAGTGTTTGGTTAGCTCTGTTATAAAGACATTTGCTTAACTGTCTTTACCCCAGCAGTTGGCCATTGAGTTCTTATTTTTAAAAATAAAATTACAATGAGTCCAGGTATGATGGTTCACACTTGTAATCTCAGCACTTTCAGAGTCCGAGGTGGGAGGATCACTTAAATCTAGGAGTTTGAGACCAGCCTGAGTAATAAAGTGATACCCTGTCTCTACAAAATTTTAAAAAAATTAGCCAGGAATGATGGTCATAATGACGATGACAATGATGCTGAAGGTGGTGACGATGAGGATGAAACTGAGGATCGTGTTGCTGATGGAAGAGGATCAGGGCCAACATTGCATATCCATCCATTCACAAGCATACCTGTAGTACCAGCTACTCAGGAGACTGAGATGGGAGGATTGCTAGAGTCTAGGAGGTTGAGGCTGCAGTGAGCTATGATCATGCCAGTGCACTCCAGCCTAGGTGATAGAGCAAGACCTTGTCTCTTAAAAAAAATTACAATGAAAATTAACATGCCTCAGAACATATTTTGGAAAGTTCTGGATCAGGAGATCTTTACGTTTCGACCGCTGCGAGTTAAAGTATCAACAGCACACAAGAACAAATCCTAGGAGAGCTTAGGGCTTGCAGACTCCTTCTTTCTGGGCAGTCAGTGCAGGTGCTGCAGTGAAAGCAGGTGTCCTGAAGGGTGGAGAGGACGGGAACTGAGGGGCAGTAGGAAGGAAGAGTTATGCAGAAATTCAGCCCAGGTGTGGAGCAGGGGCAAATGCTGCCCTTGGAGAGTTGACAGAAATGCTGATGTCAGACTCAGAGGAGGTATCTCAGCATGTTAGTAGTAAGCACTGGGTGATGGGATTATGGTGGATTTAAATTTTTTAAAAATTTTTCATTTTTTTCATTTTCTTATTTCCTACAATGAATTATTACTGGTTCAATTAAAATGATCAAAGGAAATTTTACAAGTATTCTTTAAACCCAGACATGATATGAACTACCATGTAGCTTTTTCTATGTCCAATATTGTATTTTATTAAAAGGGGAAGATTTTCATGTTAATGGTAACTTTCAAGGCTTCTTCCTTAGACCTCTGTTATTGGCAGGTTTTTTTTCATAGTCAAAAAGCAAATCTAACGATGACAAACGTGAAAAAGAAACCCTTCTCTATCCAACCTTTCATTTTTCCTCATTACTCCCTATCTCATTTCAGGTGTTCTGGCTCCTGAAAGGATGCTGAATGTGCAGGACCACAAGTGCAAGGAATGCCATGCTCAATCACTCTGCAAATGACATTACAACCAGAACAAATGCAAAGGCAGCAGGTCTCTTTAGGACATATACCTACGCACAGTGCCAAACTCATCCTGTGGCCAACAGATGCACAGAGAATCCCAGAGTGTTTTATTAAGGATGGGAGACTGTTCATAGTTGTTTTCCTAAACCTGGGAAGCTCAGCAAACCAGTTTTACAAAAATATCAATAGATGATGATGGTGGTGATGATCTTGACAACAGTGTTAATCATTATATCAGAAACTAATACTTCTGAGGGTTTACAAGGTGGCAGGCACTGAGGCAGCATCTTTCTATACCTTCTCTCATGTGATTCTTCCGAGCATCCCATCAGGTAAGTCTCATTATTGCCCCAGTTTTACAGATAGACAAACCAGGGTGTGGTGAAGCTGGGTAGTATGCCTGAGGTTACAGGGCTGGAAAACAACAGAACTAGGATTCTGTTCCATTCTGACTCCACAGCCTGTGTTCTTAACCACTGTGTAAGCTATTTAAAGAAAACAGGAGTGCCACTTAAGTAAAAGTGAATCCTAATTATGTGATTGGTAGGGACTTAATTAAATCATGAATCTTAATCGTTACTCGATCTTAAATAAAAATGAATTTGAATTCTGTAATTCGTAAGGTTCAGATTAAGCTGTTATTAAAAAAAAAAAACTCTCCGAAGTACAGAGGGTTAAATAAGGTGGAAATGTATTCTTCTCTTGGGACAACAGTCTCAAGGCCAGTGGTGGTCAGAACTGAATGGAAGACTCTAGTCTGTGACCATTCAGCCTTCATCAGTTCTCAACCTACAACTTCTGTTATCTGGGCCCAGGTCGGCTGTCCTGGTTGTCACCATTCTCATGTGGGAAGAAGGGGAAATACAGGAGATTCAGGGTAAGTAGCTTGTGTTTAAGTTGGGGATGAACTAGAGGGTACATTCATCCCCTCATCTCACCTCTCTCTTGCCTGCACTTACTCCCATGGCCACACCTGGCCACACAGAGGCTGAGAAATGAAGTCTCTAGCTGGGCTGTCATGTGCCCGGAAAATTCATGGATGGTTCAATTATCGAAAGGAAAAAGGGGAGGCCAGGCGCAGTGGCTCACGCCTGTAATCCCAGCACTTTGGGAGGCCGAGGCACGCAGATTGCCTGAGGTCAGGAGTTCGAGACTGCCTGGCCAACATGGAGAAACCCTGTCTCTAAAAAAATACAAAAATTAGCTAGGTGTGGTGGCAGGCACCTGTAATCCCAGCTACTTGGGAAGCTGAGGCAGGAGAATCGCTTGAACCCAGGCGCAGAGGTTGCAGCGAGCCGAGATCGTGCCATTGCACTCCAGCCTGGGCAACAAGAGCAAAACTTCGTCTCAAAAACAAAACAAACAAACAAACAAAATGGCCAGGTGCAAGTGGCTCATGCCGGTAATCCAATCACTTTGGGAAGCCGAGGCAGAAGGATCACAAGGTCAGGAGATCGAGACCATCCTGGCTAACACGATGAAACCCCATCTCTACTAAAAATACAAAAAAATTAGCCAGGTGTGGTAGTGGGTGCCTGTAGTCCCAGCTGCTCGGGAGGCTGAGGCAGCAGAATGGTGTGAACCCGGGAGGCAGAGCTTGCAGTGAGCTGAGATTGTGCCACTGCACTCTAGCCTGGGTGACAGAGCAAGACTCCATCTCAAAAAAAAAGGAGGAAAGAAAGGAAAAAGGGGAGATGGCTGTTTCCTCCATGCCAGTACCTTAGGACATTAAAATTAGAGTTTGCCTTTTACCAAATTTTTACCAGCTGTGTTATGTACAAACAAGGAAGATGAGGCTCAGAGAGTCTAAGAGATCTTGTCAACGTCCTTCGTCTCATTAGGCAGAACTGAATCTAGAGCTGTTCCATGATATTTGGCACAGTGTTTTTTTTTTTTTTTTAATTGAGTCTTCATATTAAATTGGAAAGGAAAGCATGAAATTTCTAAGTTGTACCAGATAAACACAATGACCTTTAAAAAATTATACCTGATTTTAACATTGCTCAGATGTTAAAAAGAGGTTCAAAAGGAGCCAATACATGTCAAAAAGAAAGATAAACATATTCATAGAATTTTCAGATTGTAAGCAAGATATCACCAGGATCACCTTCCTCATTCTGTAATAAGGCAGCTTTGGCTCCAGAAGTTGAGCTGACTGATTTATCTTTCGATTTTCAGTATTCCTTCCCCGAATCTCAAAGTCCCTCATGAGAAGGACAAAGTATCTCCCAATACCCTAACACTGGAGCCCATGAAACTCCCAGGAAACCCCACTCTAGCTTCTTGAGCATTATCTCTAAAATCTGTTACTCTCTGATCTGGCTCACATTCAGAAAACAGTGAGTTTCAACCAACCAACTTCCATTTATAGAGGTACCATTCTAGGTGCTGAGGAACACAAAGATACAGGGGCCATGGTTCCGGCCTCTGGGAGCTTACAATTTAGCAACAAACAGACAAAAACAACCATGAGGGCTGTTCCAAGATGGCTGAATAGGAACAGCTCCAGTCTACAGCTCCCAGCATGAGGGACGTAGAAGATGGGTGATTTCTGCATTTACAACCGAGCAAATGGCATACCAGGAGATTATATTCTACGCCTGCCTGGGAGGGTCCCACGCCCAAGGAGCCTCGCTCATTGCTAGCACAGCAGTCTGAGATTGAACTGCAAGGTGGCAGGGAGGCTGGGGGAGGGGCACCTGCCATTGCTGAGGCTTGAGTAGGTAAACAAAGTGGCCGGGAAGCTCGAACTGGGTGGAGCCCATTGCAGCTTAAGGAGGCCTGCCTGCATCTGTAGACTCCACCTCTGCGAGCAGGACAGAGCTGAACAAAAAGCAGCAGAAACCTCTGCAGACTTAAATGTCCTTGTCTGACAGCTTTGAAGAGAGTAGTGGTTTTCCCAGCATGGAGTGTGACATCTGAGAATGGACAGCCTGCCTCCTCAAGTGGGTCCCTGACCCCTGAGTAGCCTAACTAGGAGGCACCCCCCAGTAGGGGCAGACTGACACCTCACATGGCTGGGTACCCCTCTGAGACGAAGTTTCTAGAGGAATGATCAGGCAGCAACATTTGCTGTTCTGCAGCCTCCGCTGCTGATACCCAGGCAAACAGGGTGTGGAGTGGACCTCCAGCAAACTCCAACAGACCTGCAGCTGAGGGTCCTGACTGTTAGAAAGAAAACTAACAAACAGAAAGGACATCCACACCAAAACCCCATCTGTATGTCACCTTCATCAAAGACCAAAGGTAGATAAAACCACAAAGATGGGGAAAAACAGAGCAGAAAAGCTGAAAATTCTAAAAATCAGAGCACCTCTCCCCCTCCAAAGGAACGCAGCTCCTTACCAACAATGAAACAAAGCTAGACGGAGAATGACTTTGACGAGTTAAGAGAAGTCTTCAGATGATCAAACTTCTCCAAGCTAAAGGAGGAATTCGAACCCATCACAAAGAAGCTAAAAACCTTGAAAAAAGATTAGACAAATGGCTAACTAGAATAACCAGTGTAGAGAAGTCCTTAAATGACCTGATGGAGCTGAAAACCATGGCACGAGAACTATGTGACGAATGCACAAGCTAGCCGATTCGATCAACTGGAAGAAAGGGTATCAGTGATTGAAGATCAAATGAATGAAATGAAGCAAGAAGAGAAGTTTAGAGAAAAAAGAGGAAAAAGAAATGAACAAAGCCTCCAAGAAATA
>NW_012109741.1:720131-725397 GCF_000951045.1 Mandrillus leucophaeus | reverse complement strand
TGAAAATGGCCACACTGTCCAAGGTAATTTATAGATTCAATGCCATCCCCATCAAGCTACCAATGACTTTCTTCACAGAATTGGAAAAAACTACCTTAAAGTTTATATGGAACCAAAAAAGAGCCCGCATTGCCAGATCAATCCTAAGCCAAAAGAACAAAGCTGGAGGCATCACACTACCTGACTTCACACTATACTACAAGGCTACAGTAACCAAAACAATATGGTACTGATATCAAAACAGATATATAGACCAATGGACAGAACAGAGCCCTCAGAAATAATACCACACCTACAACCATCTGATTTTGACAAACCTGACAAAAACAAGAAATGGGGAAAGGATTCCTATTTAATAAATGGTGCTGGGAAAACTGGCTAGCCATATGTAGAAAGCTGAAACTGGATCCCTTCCTTACAAAAATTCAAGATGGTTAGAGACTTCAATCTTAGACCTAATACCATAAAAACCCTAGAAGAAAACCTAGGCAATACCATTCAGGACATAGGCACAGGCAAGGACTTCATGTCTAAAACACCAAAAGCAATGGCAACAAAAGCCAAAATTGACAAATGAGATCTAATTAAACTAAAGAAATTCTGCACAGCAAAAGAAACTACCATCAGAGTGAACAGGCAACCTACAGAATGGGAGAACATTTTTGCAATCTACTCATCTGACAAAGGGCTAATATCCAGAATCTACAAAGAACTTAAACAAAGTTGCAAGAAAAAATCAAACAACCCCATTGAAAAGTGGGCGCAAAGGATATGAACAGACACTTTTCAAAAGAAGACATGCATACATCCAACAGACACATGAAAAAATGCTCATCATCACTGGCCATCAGAGAAATGTAAATCAAAACCACAATGAGATACCATCTCACACCAGTTAGAATGGCAATCATTAAAAAGTCTGGAAACAACAGGTGCTGGAGAGGATGTGGAGAAATAGGAAAACTTTTACACTGTTGGTAGGACTGTGAACTAGTTCAACCATTGTGGAAGACAGTGTGGCGATTCCTCAAGGATCTAGAACTAGAAATACCATTTGACCCAGCCATCCCATTACTGGGTGTATACCCAAAGGATTATAAATTATGCTGCTATAAAGACACATGCACATGTATGTTTATTGTGGCACTATTCACAATAGCAAAGACTTGGAACCAACCCAAATGTCCATCAATGATAGACTGGATTAAGAAAATATGGCACATATACACCATGGAATACTATGCAGCCATAAAAAACGATGAGTTCATGTCCTTTGTGGGGACATGGATGAAGCTGGAAACCATCATTCTCAGCAAACTATCGCAAGAACAGAAAACCAAACGCTGCATGTTCTCACTCATAGGTGGGAGTTGAACAATGAGAACATTTGAGCACAGGAAGGGGAACATCACACACCGGGGCCTGTTGTGGGGTGGGGGGATAGGAGAGGGATAGCATTAGGAGATATACCTAATGTAAATGATGAGTTAATGGGTGCAGTACACCAACATGGCACATGTATACATAAGTAACAAACCTGCACGTTGTGCACATGTACCCTAGAACTTAAAGTATAATACAAAGAAAGTAAAGGAACAGCAGCAGGACTATAGCTTACATAGCGCTTCTGTTTAAAGCAGTGTTATTTAGATATTCATTACAGGACTGCTTTCAATAGAAAACATGATAAACATTATTTAATTATAAGAAATGACAAAATCAATTAAGATACATTAAAAAAACATGAAATGATACAAAATGACATAACAGCTGGAAATAGAGTGTCAGCTATTTTATTTATTTTCCCAGAGAGCATAATATTCCACATATCACCTGTAATAGACCTTGACCCTTGGTCACAGGGATGAGCAGGTATCTTAGACTGGGCTGGTGATAGAACTCCATCCCTCTGACCAAAGTGATTGGCATAGGATGGGCATGCGACTCAAGCCAAGCCAAGCAGAGTCCTTCTTGGCAATTTATTCATTGGGATGGGAGGGAATCTCTCTCTTGCTTGTTAGGTCTGAGGGTTGGAAGGGTATGAATTCAGACTGACCAGTGGCCCTGCTCTCCATCACATGGAAAAAGTTTCCTATTAGTAGGAAAGAGTGACCCTGCCAAACAAATCAATGCAGAGATATGAGTTGGAGAGAGAGTTAAAGACCCTGCCTAACAGCAACAAATATCCAGATCTTGTATCATCATCATTATCATCAGAATAAACATTTTGAATGTTTATGCCAGGAATGGTGCCAACATACAATGTAGGCACTTAATAGCATCTCATTGAAGGATGATAAAAACAGTAATATTCATAAGAGTATAATGTCATTATCCTCCTTGTTTCTTTGGAGAACAAGGAGGACCAATAATTTGCCACACAGCTAAAGAGAGAACTGGCCCATGAACCCAAATCTGTCTGATTCTAAAAAAAATCTTAGTTCTTTCTACTGCAATAGATAGTCCTGTGCTATAGTTTGGATGCTTGTCCCCTCCAAATCTCATGTTGAAATTTGACCCCAGTGTTGGAGGTGGGGCCTAATGGGGGGTGTTTGCTCATGGGGGTGGATCACTCATGAATGGATTAATACCCCAGGTAGCGGGTGCAGTGAGTGAGTTCTCACTCTATTATTATAGTTTCTGTGATGGGTCTTTGTTAAAAAGCGTCAGCCCCTCCCTTCTCACTCTCGTTTCCTCTCTCACCATGTGATCTCTGCACACACCAGCCCCCCCCTGCCTCCACCATGAGTAGAAGCAGCCTGAGGCTTTTACCAGATGCCCAGTCTTCCATCCAGCAGAAGCATGAGCCAAATAAACCTTTTTTCTTTATAAATTGCCCAGTCTCAGATATTCCTTTATAGAAGTACCAAATGAATTCACGCACCCTTGTGCCTGCAAGACACCATCCTCTGAATGAAGGCGGCAGCTTGACTTTCCTGCATAGAATTAGGATTCATGTATTCACCTCACAAGGTGGATTTGATTCTGGACAGCTTCTTCTCTGTGTTGATTCCTGTCAGCCTCCTTCCCCAGTCTGACCTCCCTTCCTCAACCACCATGGGCAGATCCCCTTCCAGGCAGAGGAATCTCAAGTCTTGTCCCCAGTACAACTGTCCCACAGTGGACATCAGAATCTGCCTCTGCTGTTCCCACCTCTGTCCAGAGTAGAAAACTTCCACTTGCGACACCCACACAACATCTCCACAGGTGTTCTTTATTCTAGGTTCTTGGGAGAGGCAAGAATCTGGGTGAAGAGTTCTAAGCTAGGGAGAGCAGAGCAGAAAAATAACAAGAGCCTGGCTGGGTCCCTACACCCTATGTCATACCAATTTTTTTTTTTTTTTTTTGAGGTGGGGTTTCCCTGTGTCTCCCAGGCTGGAGTGCGGTGGTGCCATCTTGGCTCACCGGCAACCTCTGTCTCCCAGGTTCAAGTGATTCTCCTGCCTCAGCCTCCCGAGTAGCTGGGACTACAAGCACCCGCCATGATGTTCAACTAATTTTTGTATTTTTAGTAGAGATGGGGTTCCGCCATGTTGGCCAGGCTGGTCTCAAACTCCTGACCTCAAGTGATCCACCTGCCTCAGCCTCCCAAAGTGCAGAGATTACAGGTGCAAGCCACCGCACCCAGCCTATCATACTGACTTTTAACTGTCTGTATCTGACTTCTTTTATCTAAGAGGGGAATACACTTCTAATTTGTTTACATTGCTATTATTTTGGATTTTCTGTTAAACCTTAAACCTAACTCTAAGTAATAAAAAGTCCCTCTTCCTTGTTCACTTTTCATCTTCCGCACCTTGCATAGTGTCTGGCACAAAACAGACACTCATAAAAAGATGTCTGGCAGCTGGGCATGGTGGCTGATGCCTATAATTCTAGTACTTTGGGAGGCCGAGGTGGGTGGATCGCATGAGGCCAGGAGTTGGAGACCAGCCTGGACAATATAGCAAAGCCACGTCTCTACTAAAAATACAAAAATTAGCTGGGTGTGGTGGCAGGCGCCTGTAATCCCAGCTACTCGGGAGGCTGAGGCATAAGAATTGCTTGAACTGGGGAGGCAGAGGTTGCAGCGAGCCGAGATCACACCACTGCACTCCAGCCTGGGCGACAGAGTGAGACCCTGTCTCAAAATAAAAAAAAGTCTGTGGAGTCGTAAGCACATGGGTGTATGTTAAATGGTTCACACCACAACAACAATGTAAAATAAATATTTTGCATACATGTATCAAACATATGTAGATATTTGTAATTCAGGAAGTACTTTGGGGAAAGCTAGGGATGTTTCATTGTAGCTTTTAAGACCTAGTTGAGCCTCTGTTTACACTCTTCATTTCTTGAAATAAAATACATATCTTGCCTTTGGAAGACAGCTGCTGTCAGGTGGGCCTCACCGTTCAGGTCATGACAGACAGAAAAGGAAGCGTGGCAGTTGCCCAGCTGAAAGCTGGCTGGGAGAGATGATTGAGTGGTTTTGGGACTGTACTTATCTAATATTTATAAAAGCTAACCGTCATCAGAAGCCAACCTCCAGGCCCCCAGGTGCTTTGTATCATAAAGCCTCATGGGAGACTTATGTTTTATGTCATGTCTTTCTTTTTCCATCACAACAGGCTTCACTGTCGGCTCTGCTTGCAAAGCAAGCTGCACAACCTTAGGACTTTTGTAGCCAAGGGGAATGAATAGCCAGCCCATTACTTTTCTTAAAAAATATACCCACTACCAATTTCTTAGTAAGGAGAAAGCAGTTACCCTGAGGAAATGGAATATATTTCTGCTTATGTACACATCTCCCTTTTGTTCAATCGTTGAGCAAATATTTATTGAGTGCCTGCCATGTGCCAGGCACTGTTCTCAGTATTAGGAATACAACATGCTTTAAACACACCTGGGTTCTTGTGGTCATCAAGTTAACATTCTAGTGGGAGGATCTGACAAACATATTAAATGAGTAGAATAAACAATTCATGAGTGATATGTGCTGGAAGAAAAGAATAAAGCAAGGAAGGGATATTTGGGGGATGGAGTTATAATTTTACACAAGGTGGTCAAGAAAGGCTTCACTGAGAAAGTGACACGTGAGTGAAGATTTGACAGAAATGAAAGAGTAAGAAATGAGGTATCACAGGAAAGTGCAGTCCCGCCCAGGGTTTAAGAGCAAAGTCCTGGACGGGCATGGTGGCTCACGCCTGTAATCCCAGCACTTTGGGAGGCCGAGGCAGGTGGATCACCTGAGGTCAGGAGTTTGAGACCAGCCTGGCCAACATGG
>NW_012109741.1:712093-716073 GCF_000951045.1 Mandrillus leucophaeus | reverse complement strand
AGAGATTTTGTCACCACCAGGCCTGCCTTACAAGAGCTCCTGAAGGAAGCACTAAATATGGAAAGGAACAACGGTACCAGCCACTGCAAAAACATGCCAAATTGTAAAGACCATCGATGCTAGTAAGAAACTGCATCAACTAACGAGCAAAATAACCAGCTAACATCATAATGACAGGATCAAATTCACACATAACAATATTAACCTTAAATGTAAAGAGGTTAAATGCCCCAATTAAAAGACATAGACTGGCAAATTGGATAGAGTCCAGACCCATCAGTGTGCTGTATTCAGGACACCCATCTCACATGCAGAGACACATATAGGCTCAAAATAAAGGGATGGAGGAAGATCTACCAAGCAAATGGAAGACAAAAAATAGGCAGGGGTTGCAACCGTAGTCTCTGATAAAACAGAGTTTAAACTAACAAAGATCAAAAGAGACAAAGAAAGCCATTACATAATGGTAAAGGGATCAATTCAACAAGAAGAGCTAACTATCCTAAATATATATGCACCCAATACAGGAGCACCCAGACTGTCTCTTATACACATCTAGATGTGGGCAGGTGGATCACCTGAGGTCAGGAGTTTGAGACCAGCCTGGCCAACATGGCGAAACCCCATCTCTACTAAAAATACAAAAATTAGCTGGATGTGGTGGCACACACCTGTAATTCTGGCTACTTAGAAAGCTGAAGAAGCAGGAGAATCGCTTGAGCCCAGGAGGCGGAGGTTACCGTGAGCTGAAATCATGCCACTGTACTCCATACTCCAGCCTGAGTGACAGAATGAGACTCCATCTCAAAAAGGGCGTGATAGTGCATGCCTGTAATCCCAGCTACTCGGGAGGCTGAGACATGAGAATTGCTTGAACCCAGGAGGTGGAGGTTGCAGTGAGCTGAGATTGCACCACTGCACTCCAGCCTGGGCAACAGAGCAAGACTCCATCTCAAAAACAAAACAAAGCAAGAAAACGCAAAATCCTGGGCAACATGGACTGGACATGGACACAAACCCGGAGGACACTGCCCTGGGTTAAATAGCCCATTCACAGAAAGACAAAGACCACATTATGTCACTTCTATGAAGTATCTAAAATAGTACGTTCATATAATTAAAGAGTGGAATGGTGGTTACCAGAGGCTGGGGCAAGTGGGAGATGGGGAGTTTCTAATCAATAGGTTTACTATCAGTAGAAGTTACTAATAGTTACAATAAGGGTTACTAATCAATACAAGTTTCAGCCAACAAACATAATTAAGTTCTAGAGATCTGCTGTACCACGTTGTACCTATAGTCAGCAATAATATATTGGACACTTAAAAATTTACCAAGAGAGTAGATCTCATGTTAAGTGTTCTTACCACAATAAAATATATATATATGTGTGTGTGTGTGTGTGTGTGTATATATATATATTTTTTATATATAGGTGGTTCATGTCTGTAATTGCAGCACTTTGGGAGGCCAAGACAAGAGGATCACTTGAAGTCAGGAGTTTGAGACCAGCCTGGGCAACACAGCAAGACCCCCATCTCTACCAAAAATTTAAAAAATCAGCCAGGAGACTGAGGTGAGAGGATTGCTTGAGCTCAGGAGGTTAAGGCTGCAGGGAGCCACGATCACACCACTGCACTCCAACCTGAGTGGCACAGCAATGGCAACAGAAGGGCTGGGGTCCCAGCTAAACCCCGCCCTTAAGCCTGGAACCACAGCCCTAAGTGAAAACGGCGGACCCCATTTTTCCGCGCAAATGTTGCCTTTTTGGCCTGCCCCGCCCCGCCCCTTTCCTGTGCCTATAAAAGATTTCAGCTGGTAGAACAACACAGGCGGCTGAGCATTGAGGTTATAAGCAGCTGAGCCGCGAGCAGAGAAGCAGCTGAGTGTCAAAGACTACGGATAGATGCAGCTAACTTCAGACAGTGCGGCTTCAGGGAAAGATTACCTTCCCATCCCGTTGGCAGCCTCCCTTTCTGCGGAGGGCTACCCATCAGTATTAAGTCTTCCGCATGCATCACCTTTCAAACAGTTCATGTGACCTGATTCTTCCTGGACGCCGGACAAGAACCCGGATGCCAAGAGGGCAAGAACCTGGGTGCCAAGAGGACAGGGGCTGCCACCCTGACCCTCCACTGAGCTGGTAGGCACTTGACCACCCCTGGACAGCAGAGCTGAAAAAGCATTGGTTATAAGATGCTTGGAGCTGCTGTGGAGCCCCACAGAGCTTGCTCCTGCCAGAGAGGAGTGACCAGCCATTCCAGCATCCATTTATTCCACTTCCCGCACTCACTGTATTGCATGCTTCTTCCTGTGAGGAGTGGCCAGTAGCAGACTGAGTGAAACAGGCCACTCCAGTTCCTGCTTGCAAAGGAGGTCAAGAGAACTATCCTGTCTCATCGAGACCCTGTTCACCCCCACCAAAAAAAAAGCAAAGTATGAGAGGTGTAAGGATCCACGTGGGTTGATGGATCCACGAGGCCAGAGTGGCTGGGATGGGGGTGGGGAGAAAGCTCGTGAAAAGAGGGATGGCACCAGTGGTGGAGGCCCCTGTCAGTCACCGAAGAATTTCCGTTCACTCCTAATGAAATGAGAAGACCTGGAGAGTTTTGAGCAGGTTGCCAAAGCTGATTCACCTGTTATAAATGTCACTCTGGCTGCTGCGTTGAGAGCAGGTGGAAGCAGGGAGACTAGTCAGGGAGACCAGTCAGGAGACATTTATTTTCCATGTCCCGAGGCACCATCTCTCACGAGCCATTTTCCCCTCTCCCTCTTCACTCCTGCGGTGATCTTCCTCCCCAGGCACTTCAGAACCAAGAGCCGTCTTGTGCTCCCTCTGTCCTCATCCAAATGTGTTTTAAATTCTTTCATCACACTAGTCAACAAAAGATACTCTTGTAAGCAGATTCATACCCAAGAAAAGCCAAGTGAAGAACGGCAGTTTCTAGAATCCTAGGACTATTTTCTCTTCACTGGTTTAGTCAACACTTCTTCAGGTCTTACCCAAGTGTACTAGTTTTCTATTGCTGATAAACAACCACTAACCTGGCCACTTAAAACACGTACTGTATGTCAGCAGTCTAGGTAAGGCAGGGCTGGGGTCTTCACTCAGGGTCTCAAGGACCAAAGGAAATCATGGTGTTGGCCTAGCTGAGTTCTCATCTGAAGGCTCTGGGGAAAAGCCCGTTTCCAAGTGAATTCAGGTGGTGGGCCTAATTCAGTTCCCTGTGGTTATTAGACTGCTGACAGGGGGCTGCTCTCAGCTCCCAGAGGCCACCTGCTTTGACTCCCTCACTAACATTTTGTCACATTTCACATCTTTCTGATTTTTCTATGCTTAATCTCTAGATTCAGTTGGAAGGCCTTGTGTAATTAAGCCAGATCTGCTTGGATCATCTCCCTACCTTGAAGTCAATTTATTTGGGGTCTTAATTACAACTGCAAAGTCCCTTCACAGCAACACCTAGATTAGTGCTTGACTGAATAACTGGGAGAAGGTACAATAGACCGGGGCTGGGAATTATGAGCCATCCTAGAAATCTGCCCACTACACCAAGAAAAAGGGAGCACATTGATCTGTCTGGGGAAGTGCCTGGAGTAGAAGAGCTGAAGGCGCCAGGCAGGCCTTGGGGTCTGGAACTAGGATTCAATATGCCATCACTCATTCATTCCCTCTCTCTCTCACACACACACACCACACACACACACAAACATACACACACAACACACACAACACACACACAAACACGCACACACACAACACACACACACCTTTCTCCATTCACCTCTCATCTCTGCTGGTCTTCATTCTGCAGAGTCGCTCCTCCTGTGTAACAAGAAAGCCACATGCCTGTAATCCCAGCTACTCAGGAGGCTGAGGCAGGAGAATCGCTTGAATCCGGGAGGTGGAAGTTGCAGTGAGCCAAGATTGTGCCATTGCACTCCAGCCTGGGGGACAGAGCGAGACTCCATCTCAAAAA
>NW_012109741.1:711540-712043 GCF_000951045.1 Mandrillus leucophaeus | reverse complement strand
TCAGACCACAGTGCAATCAAACTAGAACTCAAGATTATGAAATTCACTCAAAACCACTCATCTACATGGAAACCGAACAACCTGCTCCTGAATGACTACTGGGTACATGATGAAATGAAGGCAGAAATAAAGATGTTCTTTGAAACAAGTGAGAACAAAGACACAACATTCCAGAATCTCTGGGACACATTTAAAGCAGGGGGAAATTTATAGCACTAAATGCCCACAAGAGAAAGCAGGAAAGATCTAAAATTGACACCCTAAAATCACAATTAAGATAACCAGAGAAGCAAGAACAAACACATTCAAAAGCCAGCAGAAGGCAAGAAATAACTAAGATCAGAGCAGAACTGAAGGAGATAGAGACACAAAAAAACCCTTCAAAAAGTCAATGAATCCAAGAACTGTTTTTTTTTGAAAAGATCAACAAAATTGATAGACTGCTAGCAAGACTAATAAAGAAGAAAAGAGAGAAGAATCAAATAGACGCAATAAAAAATGAT
>NW_012109741.1:683761-710993 GCF_000951045.1 Mandrillus leucophaeus | reverse complement strand
AAAAAAAAAAAAAAAAAAAAAGCCACCAACTGCCCTAGTTTCTGCTATCACAGTTTTGCTTTTCCAGTAAAAAGATAATGTCTTTCTCCTAATGCTGGAATATCAACTTAGAGAAAGAGTCTGATGGAGCCAGTCGGGTCTGGGATGGGAAGTGGAGCGCCGAGATTGAGAGGCAGCTGGAAGAGGTGAAGAGTGGTCTGAAGGAGGCGGTAGGACGCATGTTGGGTAAGCAGATGCGCAGAGCCACTGGGACCTCTTCAGCTGGAGCTGCTTCTCTTTCCCCAAAGACCTTATAGCCCTTCCGCATCGCCCTCTTTCCTCTTCTGACCTGCTTAGTGGTCCTGCCTTCTCTAACAGTCAGGGGACTGACATCTGGCTCTAGCATCCACAAGATTAAGTCTAAACCTATAAACTTGGGCCATGGGATGGGGACAGGCATTGGAGAGAGAATGCCTTGCAGAATAATCTAGAAAGAACTCTGGACTAGATTTTAGTCCTCGCTCTGTTACTAACCGTGATCATGAACATGTTGCGGTGGCTATGGAGGATAGACGCTCAGACCTCCCTTAAAGAGAACCTGATGTGGGGAATATAGTTGGGTGACAGCTTCTACCTTTCACACCTTTGGATTTGCTGTGATATTCACAACAAAGCTTGATTTCTCCCTGCCACTCACCAAGCTGCTTCTAGCCAACTACTAAGTCCATTGTAGTTACTGTGGCTGGGTTATTTTTGCCCAACACAAGACTCCTCAAATGTTTGATCTTTGCTCAGGGATATCTCACTGGCCTGGCCAAGACCCTTTCACATCTGTATCACAGTCTGAGGGTTCTTCTATCCACCTGCTTCTTTCCGTCTCCTTTCACATATGCAGACCTGCACCTCTGTGAATAGATGCATCGTGCCTACTCCTGGTCCCTCCCCCATTACCTTTCACAGACACTTCTCCCAATAGATCTCTTGTACATCTAAATTCTTCTTGGTTTCTGATTTTCAGAGGACCCAAACTGACACACAGGTTAATCCTCTTTCTCTCATCTGTAGCATCAAGGACACTCGACTGGATTTCTGTGGTCCCTTCTAGCTCAAAGATCCTACCTGCTTTTGTGATTTTAGAGTTATCCCTGTTTGATGAAAGAAAAAAAAGATGATTGCATATTTAGATCTCTGATCCACAACTATTTGGGCCTATGATCTAACTCTACACATAATGTGAATGAACCATCACTGTTTGAGCCAATGGTTCTTCTACTTTGCATACAGAAGAGTCCCCTGGGAATGGCTTAAAAAAGTAGATTCCTTTGGCCGGGCATGGTGGCTCAGGCCTGTACTCCCAGCACTTTGGGAGGCTGAGGTGGGTGGATCACCTGGGGTCAGGAGGTCGAGACCATCCTGGCTAACACGGTGAAATCCCGTCTCTACTAAAAATAGAAAAAATTAGCCGGGTGTGGTGGCGGGCGCCTGTAGTCCCAGCTGCTCGGGAGGCTGAGGCAGGAGAACAGTGTGGACCCGGGAGGTGGAGCTTGCGGTGAGCCGAGATCACACCACTGCCCTCCAGCCTGGACGACAGAGCGAGACTCCGTCTCAAAAAAAAAAAAAAAAAAAAGTAGATTCCTGGTTAGGCACAGTGGCTCACACCTGTAATCCCAACACTTTGGGAGGCTGAGGCTGGCAGATCACCTGAGGTCAGGAGTTCGAGACCAGCCTGGCCAACATGGCAAAACCCCATCTCTACTAAAAGTACAAAAATTCAGCTGGATGTGGTGGCGCACACCTGTAATTCCAGCTACTTGGAAAGCTGAAGAAGCAGGAGAATCGCTTGAGCCCAGGAGGTGGAGGTTGCTGTGAGCTGAGATCATGCCATTGTACTCCATACTCCATCCTGAGTGACAGAATGAGACTGAGATTCCATCTCAAAAAAAAAAAAAAAAAAAAAAGTAGATTCCTGGATTTGACCCATAGAGAGCTTCTTAAGTTTTACAAAAATTATTTCCTGGGTATCTATAATGTGCTGTGGGGTACCATGGGAAGTCACTGATGCTGCATGGTGGGGGGCGGCGTGAGCCAAAGTGACCTCTTTAGGTGGTGACATTTCAGCAGGTAATAAAGAATGAGAAGGAATTTGTCCCCCAGGTGGCAATGTGCAAAAGACATTCCCAGTATGTTGAGACAACAGCTGGGCAGTTGAGGGGGTGTGGGGTTGGCCAGCGAGGGAAGAGAAGAACATGGGAAGCAGTGTGGACCTTTGGTTTGGCTCCGTTTCCAGCACGGACATTATTTTAGAGATCTGTGATATGGGTAGAGATTGGCACTTCCGAAGTCTGGGGAAGAGCTCTCTTATCTAAACAAAACGCAAAGTAAATAAAAAGATAAGAAAGAGTTGGTGTCCGTAGCTCACACCTATAATCCTAGCACTTTGGGAGGCCGAGGTGGGTGAATCACTTGAGGTCAGGAGTTTGAGACCAGCCGGGCCATCATGGTGAAATCCCGACTCTAATAAAAATACAAAAATTAGCCGGGCATGGTGGCGCATGCCTGTAATCCCAGCTACTCCAGGCTGAGGCAGGAGAATCGCTTAAACCCGGGAGGCGGAGGTTGCAGTTAGCCGAGATCGTGCCATTGCACTCCAGCCTGGGTGACAGAGAAAGACTCCGTCTGGAAAAAAAAAAAAAAAAAAAGAAAGAAAGAAAAAAAGAAAGAGTCAGAAGTAGCAAATGCCCTTTGTTTTCTTCTTCAATGCCCAATACTTAGAATGCTGCTCCATGGGAGCCTCTCTGTGACGCGGTGGGGTGTCCACTCTTGCTCTCTGAGGTGCGTGTTATATTCCAGGGCATTTCCCAGTCCCAAGAGGGAGCATCTAACCGACTTTTGGCAAACCCCCACCTGCCTCGCAAAGCTAACCTGGCCCCAAAGATCCAGGTATCAGTTGGGGCATCCTCAGCTGATGCGGTTGTCCCTGTCAGAGGTGGGACTCAAGACTCTTTGGTCCACTGACAGACCTCAGAGTTGGTCAATTGTTGTCCTTGGATTTGACACATGACTTTGTCCCTTACTTCAATCCTCCTGTGTAGTTTTTTTTTTTTTTTTTTTTGAGACAGCATCTTGCTCTGCTGCCCAGGCTGGAGTGCAGTGTTGTGATCTCAGCCTATTGTAGCCTTGACCTCTGGGGCTCAAGCGAGCCTCAGGCCTCAGCCTCCCAAGTAGCTGGGTTCACAGGTGCGTGCCACCACACCCAGCTAATTCTTTAATTTTTTGTAGAGACGAGTTCTTATTATATTGCTCAGGCTTGTCTTGAATTCCCTGGCCCAAGTGATCCTTCTGCCTTGACCTCCCAAAGTGCTGGGATTATAGACATGAGCCACTGTGCCTGGCCTTCCTGTATAATTTTTTGTTTTATGTCTTAGAGATGGGGTTTCACTCTGTCACCCAGACATGAGTGTATTGGGTGCAGTCACAGCTCTCTGCAGCCACATTCCTGGGCTCAAGTGATTTTCTCAGTTCAGCCTCTGGAGTAGCTGAGACTACAGGTGCATGCCATCATACCCGGCTTTTTTTTTTTTTTTTTTTTTTCAAGAGACAGAGGCTCGCTATGTTGTCCAGGCTGGTCTCAAACTCCTGGCTTCAAGCGATTCTCCTGCTTCAACCTCCTGAGTAGCTGGGATTACAGGCAGAAGCCACTGTGCTCTGTTTAAAATATCCTTATTTCTTTTTTAAAGAGTACATATGTTTTACAGTTTTAAGGCACTAAGGAGCCTCTGAAGTGCGTCTATGAGCCTCTTAATGTCTATGGACTCCAGTTCAGGAACCCATGGAATTGTAAAAAAGGAGGCCAGAAAAGATCAGCAACAAAAGAAACAGCTGGGCACAGTGGCTCACACCTATAATCCCAGCACTTTGGGAGGCTAGGACAGGAGAATCGCTTGAGGCCAGGAGTTCAAAGCCAGCCGGGGCAGCCTAGTGAGATCTCATCTCTATTAAAAAAAAGATGCTTCAGGAAAGGATTCTAGGAAAAAATAAAAAGAAAGAAAAGAAAAAACTCTCAATAGAAACAGATCTAAAAATTGAATTTTTAGAAACTATCGGTAGAAACATCTAAAAATTGAATTATTAAAAACTATCAATGGAAACAGATACAAAAATTAAGTTATTAAAAACTACCAATGGAAACAGATATAAGAATTGAATTATCAGTACCATCTATATGGCCTGCATTTATTGCCATGTTACATAATAATATAGTGGTTGCATTACATTAAAAAATAAGGTTGTGTTACCTTCAAAATAAACATGTTGTATCATCTTAAAAAAATCAAAGCTAGAAGAATAAAATTCACCTCAATCCCCTTCAGTACAAAAGAATAGTCACACTAACATTCTGGTGTTTCCTGCCAGGTTACTTTTGTGCATATATATTTTAAGGTATTTATTTTCATAGTTAAGATCATGGTATGTATTGTATTTTATTTCCTCACTTTTAGTATTTACCATTAAAATATGTCTTTTTCCTTCATAAAAATCATGCTTAACGCCAATATAAAATTCCCCACCATCTACCTCAATCATATTTTATTGCTATTTGCAGCTATGTTGGAAGTTTATTTTCAATGTTTTCTTGTAAATAATGATGTTTAGAATAAAGACCTGCATTAAAGCATTTTTTGTATTTTGGATTTTCCCCTTAGGACAGATTCTCAGAAGCGGAATTTGAGGATGAAAGGGCATGAACTTTTTTTTTTTTTTTTTTTTTTGAGACAGAGTCTCACTCTGTCACCAGGCTGGAGTGCAGTGGTGATCTTGGCTCACTGCAACCTCCAACTCCCGGGTTCAAGAGATTCTCTTGCCTCAGCCTCCCACGTAGTTAGGATTACAGGCATGTGCCACTATGCCCAGCTAATTTTTGTATTTTTAATAGAGACGGGGTTTCACCATGTTGGCCCGGATGGTCTTGATCTGACCTTGTGATCTGCTCGCCTCGGCCTCCCAAAGTGCTGGGATTACAGGTGTGAGCCACCATACCCGGCCTAGGCATGAACATTTTAAAAAGTCATCATACATATTGTAAAACTGCTTTTGAAAATAGTCACGCGATTTCCCATCATCACCAGCTTAAAATAGTGTCTGCTTCACTATACTCTCACCATTATTGTGTATTACTATTCTTTAATCTTTACTGTTGGCAAAAATCATTGACTTAATTCCCATGATTCTGTTTTAATCCTATGAAATTTAATTCCCAGAGATGCCAGTAAGATATTACAAACCAGTATCACAGATATACAAAAAATAAACTAAAACATTTTACAAACATTTATAAAAGCAGTTTCAGTCTTTTAATTCATCCTGCTTCATATTGTTGTATTTTAATGCAGGGTTTCACCTTCAGTCCTGTCGGCATTTTGGACTGGATAATTATTTGTCGTGAGGGGCTGTCCTGGGCATTAAATGGTATTTCACAGCATTCTTAGCATTGACTCAGTGGATGTCAGAAGCTCCACCAGGTTGTGACAACCAAAAATGTCTCCAGACATTGCCAAATGTCCCCAGGGGGAAAGTAGCCCCTGTCTAAGAATTACCATTCTAATGAAAACCATATAGCTCTATTAGTTCACATTTCATTCCAATGTTAACATTTTATTCTTTAGTATCTTAGACCTGATACAGCCTTCCCAGCACGCTTCCTTCCTTCTTCCTTGCCAGCAAAGCCCCAGTTTTGTTCAGCTGTTCCCCCTGCCTAGACCCAGGGAATGAATTCTGTCTCATTATGCCTGGTCTAAGCTGGCCTAGTAGCCTTATTCTCCTTATCAGTGACTGGCTTTGGTTAGGACGTGGAACTCAGTCCCGACCCACAGGACCCAAGAAGACATCTGCTGCAGGACTTTTGGGAAAGATTTGCTTTACCGATAAAAAGCAGCACACAGGGCCGGGCACGGTGGTTCACACCTGTAATCCCAGCATTCTGGGAGGCCAAGGTAGGTGGATCACCTGAGGTCAGGAGTTCAAAACCAGCCTGGCCAACATGATGAAACCCTGGCTTTACTAAAAATACAAAATTTAGCCTGGTGTGGTGGTGGGCGCCTGTAATCCCAGCTACTCAGGAGTCTGAGGCAGGAGAATCACTTGAACCTGGGAGGCAGAGGTTGCAGTAAGAGGCAATCCCACCACTGCCCTCCAGCCTGGGATGACAGAGCAAGACTCTGTCTCAAAAAAAAAAAAAAAAAAGCAGCACATAGGAGAAAGTGCCCTTCTTCTTTAGTAGATGCTGTCAGTGTTGCCATGTGTTGCCTGGAAGTGCTGCGGGGAAAAACCACTGACATGCTGAGCAGTAGGAATACAGAAGGCATGTGGCTGTGGTGACATCCCTGAGACACTGAAGTACCTCCCCACGGAGAGGCTCTATCTCCAGACTCCTTGTTATGGGAGGTAACACACTCCTAAATTTTCAAACAACCTTTTGTTGTAACTGTTGTGTCCTTTACGATTAGCATCTGAACGGGCTTTCTGGGAGCCCCTAAATAGTGCCAGGGAGAGGTGGTGGATCCTGGTCCTATCTGAGCCTGTTTCAACATCCACGTTTGAGCAGTAGGCAGGCCCACAGTCATAAGGACCAACTTGTGAGAAGGGATGTTGCTCCAGGGAGGTCCAGCTAGTTGAAGAAGGAGCTCAGCCAAGGGGCTGGAGGTCAAGAAGGCTGATTCTGGCCCTGAAGAACGAGGCACGCACGCACACACACACACAAAAGAACCAGGCACGCAAATTCAGACAGGTAGAGGTGTGGCGGGATGCAAACTCTACTTCAGGAACCCATGGAATAAGAAAAAAGGAGACCAGAAAAGATCAGGAAAAAAAAAAAAGAACCGGCTGGGTCACTGAGTGGGTTTCCCTACTGAGAGCCCAGAATCCCAGGGAAGCAGATTAATTCCAAGCCCACCATGGACAGCAACAGTAGCTCTTGGTACACAATGACCAGCTCTGTTTTCACTGGGCTGTACCAAGCTTGGAAGTCTTCAGTACTAGTAATCTGGGGGAGCTAAAACAGGTAGGAACCGATGGACTTAGTGCCAACATACCTTGAGGAAAGTACTATCGTACAAGAGAATGAATGAGGGTTTTGGAATTGGAGTTTCAAGAGAGATTTTCATCCCATGTCTGACATGGGTAGATGGGTGAGTAAATGAATAGGGAAATGGGTGGATGGGTAGGAGGGCAGATAGGTGGAGGTGAGGCTGGGCAGAAGGCTGGATGGGAGGAGGAGGCAATGAAAAGAATGAATGGTTGGGTGGGTGGATGAGTGGGTGGGATAGCTTACTAGAGGAACAATGGGCAACTATGTAGATGAACAAATGAATAATAGCAACTCTTTCAGGTTTTGCTTTGATCACAGAGAGCCATATTCTTAAGGTGGGAAGGAACCTCCGGAGATCTCAGCAGGCCACATTCCCTTCTTGCTGCATTTCATGGACTGTGAGGGCAGAATTGCATCCCAAAATCAGACCACAGGAGGATGCCCAGGACATCACAAGAGTCTACTGCACAAAATTTGTATATGTCATATATCTTTTAAAAAGACACAAAGATACTTCCTTCAAGTTGGATATGTAAATGAGAACTGCAAATGAACTATCAAACTGATATATATGACAGCACTCAGAAATCTAATATCATCGCTGAAAAAGCTTTGACCTGTACTGAATCCAGGATAGCTGCATTTGTTAAAATCAGCAGAACACCAGAGATTAAAGCAACGAATGTCTTTTCTGATTGGAACGCAGTTTGATTGACATCCAAGTTTCTCTCTTAACCTCCACTATTTGCCCTTGAAGGTAGCAGCTACTTCTAACTTGTTTGCAGTGTTTTAATTTGCTTGTACATTCTTCAGTTAGCAGTGTTGCAAGGTCTTTTCAATTTGGTAGCTGGGTTTTTGATTCCTCTTTGCCTGTTTCCTCTCACATCTATTTGACCCCTGCCCTGACCTTTTGTCATCCTCCATCGCCCCATTGGGGTTCCCTCCTTTGTGCTCCACTGCACCCCAAATGGACCTCCATTAGCTCACACCCATCAGAATCTATGTGTAATTGTTTGTTTATTTACGTATCTGTCCTCTAATTTATCGTGAGTCTCCTTAGGGCAGGGAGCATGTCTTATTCTTGACCCAGTACCTAACACAGAAGGATCTCAAAAATGTTTTAGGTATAAAGTAATAAGCTTGAACTTGTAAGACCAAATTTTATTAAAACAAGGCTTTAGAAACTTCTCTGTATGTATATTTTGTTGAACAAAATGTTTTAAATTGTTTAAATAGAACCCAGCATTATTTTAAAGATAACCATAAGACAATTTTCCCACACACTTAAATCAGTTCTCTTACTGTCAATAATTTTCACAATCAAGTAATCTAGAGAAGACACTTATTAAGTACTAGAATAGGGTGCTGTGAGATAGTTGGTGGTCATTTTCCGGAGGGCTGTAAAAATGGACTAGGATAAAAATATGTGGTTCAGTAGCTTTCCCAATGTTTCCTAAAAGGGCTGTATATGCAAACACAGAAGGAGCCAAGAAACCAAAGAACAAAGCAGGTGAATCCAGTTTGTCCACAGAGGGCGATTTATTGGGGAACTTAGGGACAGAAGCATGGTCTTAGGTGACCATAAGAGAGGGAGATCTCTGTACTGTGACCTTCCAGGCACAGGGAAAGGGTATGTGAGCTTTGGAAGAAATATGTAGGACAATTGAAGTCAACCTCTTAGTGAAAGGCAAGAGGACTAGTGTATTATAGCGTAAGGGTAGAATTTATGGTAAGTATAGTTTACATAAATCAAGGTTGTCTTTGCCTAAGGGCAGGATTTACAGTAAGTATGGCTCTTACACAAGATATAAAAAATAAAGTAGAATTCTTAGAGGTGTTACTAGAACTGGGGGTGAACCAGAAGTCAACATAGCAGATTATCATCTAAAATGGTTACTTTAGCCTCCACACCCAATTATAAAAAATAACCAGCTGAAAACATGTTAAGGAAGTATATATTCTATTTACAACAGCAGTCCGCACACACACATGTGCGCACACGCATACACATCCATGCACACATTTAGGAAAAACTTAAGAAGAGAATTTAGGCCAGGCACCGTGACCCATGCCTGTAATCCGAGCACTTTGGGAGGCCAAGGCAGGTGGATCACCTGCGGTCGGGAGTTTGAGACTAGCCTGACCAACATGGAGAAGCCCCATCTTTACTAAAAATACAAAATTAGCCGGGTGTGGTAGCACATGCCTGTAATCCCAGCTACTCGGGAAGCTGAGGCAGGAGAATTGCTTGAACCTGGGAGGCAGAGGTTGCAGTGAGCCAAAGTTGCACCATTGCACTCCAGCCTAGGCAACAAGAATAAAACTCTGTCTCGAAAAATAAAAGAAAAAAAGAAAAAGAAAATTCAGATCTTTAGCATAGAATTTTACTGACACATCCCTGGTGGAATAGAACCTAAAGATCAAAGAACTGCACACATGCACATGTGTACAAACACGTAAGCCCCTAGATATATGTTAAACCATTTTCAATAATCACATCATTGTTGGTAGTGTTATTATTGTTATTCTGAGACTTTGCCATATATATTATGAAGTAAACAAGTAATTAGGGCCTTAGAAACAAAAATGTTTAAAGTGGGAAAAAGGAGATACAGATAGGAAATCAATAAAATAAAATTAAATTAAAACTTTTTTTTTTTTTTTGAGACAGAGTCTGGCTCTGTCACCCAGGCTGCAGTGCAGTGGGTGACATAGCTCACTGCAGCCTCAACCTCCTAGGTCAGCTTCAGCCTCCCTAGTAGCAAGGACTACAGATGTGAACCACCATGCCTGGCTAATTTTTTATTTTTTTTGTAAGAATGGGGTCTTGTTGTGTTTCCCATGCTGAGTTCAAACTCTTGGCCTCAAGCAATCCTCCTGCCTCAGCCTCTCAAAGTATTGAAATTACAAGTGTAAGCTACCTTACCCAGTCTAAAATTCTTTTATACTTCAATTTGAATAAAAGTATCAATATGAACTCATGATGTAATTTATCTTTAAAAAAAACACTTATTTTCTAGGTCTTCATAAAAAAGCCTAGAGGCTGGGCGCGGTGGCTCAAGCCTGTAATCCCAGCATTTTGGGAGGCCAAGATGGGCGGATCACGAGGTCAGGAGATCGAGACCATCCTGGTTAACACATTGAAACCCCGTCTCTACTAAAAAAAAAATACAAAAAACTAGCCGGGCGACATGGCGGGCGCCTGTAGTCCCAGCTACTCGGGAGGCTGAGGCAGGAGAATGGCGTAAACCTGGGAGGCGGAGCTTGCAGCGAGCTGAGATCTGGCCACTGCACTCCAACCTGGGCGACAGAGTGAGACTCCATCTCAAAAAAAAAAAAAGCCTAGAAAGAAGACATTCATACAGCCAACAAACATGGAAATAAAGCTCATCATCACTGATCATTAGAGAAATGTAAATCAAAACCACAATAAGATACCATCTCACGCCAGTCAGAATGGTGATCATTAAAAAGTCAAGAAACAACAGATGCTGGCGAGGTTGTGGAGAAAAAGGAACACTTTTACACTGTTGGTGGGACTGTAAATTAGTTCAACCATTGTGGAGGACAGTGTGGCAATTTCTTAAAGATCTAGAAGCAGAAATACCATTTGACCCAGCAATCCCATCACTGAGTATGTATCTAAAGTAATATTAAGTTATTTTATTATAAAGATATGTACATGCATATGTTCATTGCAGCACTATTCACAATGGCAAAGACATGGAATCAACCCAAATGCCCATCAATGATAGACTGGATAAAGAAAATGTGGTACATATACACCATGAAATACTATGCAGCCATAGAAGGGAATGAGATCAAGTCCTTTTCAGGGACGTGGATGGAGCTGGAAGCCGTTATCCTCAGCAAACTAATGCGGGAACAGAAAACCAAACACCACATGTTCTCACTTATAAATGGGAACCAAATGATGAACGCACATGGACACATGGGGTGAACAACACACAATGGGGCCTGTTGAGGGGAGTGGAGAAGAGGGAGAACATCAGGAAGAATAGCTAATGAATACTGGGCTTAATACCTAGGTGATGGGTTGATCTGTGCAGCAAATCACCATGGCACATGTTTACCTATGTAGCAGACTTGCATATCCTGCACATGTACCCTGGAACTCAAAAGCTGAAAAAAGCCTGGAGACAATGAAGACCTAGTAGCCATGAACACTTTCAGTGTATACATTGGGGTCTCTAAATACCATTTCCTACTAAAAAGAAACAGAGTTTCTTGGGGCAATGGCTGAATCTAGATCTAGAGCAGGAAACATACAAGATGCTCCTCAAATGTCTTGCGAGAGCAAAAAAAAAAAAAAAAAAGCAAGGAACCTGTTAAAGATTATTTTGGCCATGTCAAAAGGACTCAGGAGCCAACACTGAAGGTTTCTCTAACCAAAAGTCAGTCAATTTGAACATCAAAAAGAATAATAACTGCAATGGATTGAAACACATGAAATATTATATCATTTATATATAAATAAGTATCTAAATTTATGATGATATCCTCCCCTAATAAAAAGCCTCAATGGTCATCTTTGGAGGATGTTAGGAAAATAAACCATAATTTTTAAGGCGGGTAATCAACAAAATACAGTCAAGCATTTGTTTTGCTTTTCCAATATGAACCATACCACCAGCTAACCAAATAGTTGATGAGAAGAAGTTTCTCTTGATAGAAGTGTTTTAGCTATTAAATGAAGATGGGGTCGAGGGCAGTGGCTCACACCTGCAATCCCAGCACTTTGGAAGGCTGAGGCGGGCAGATGACCTGAGATCAGGAGTTTGAGATCAGCCTGGACAACATGGCAAAAACCCGTCTCTACTAAAAATACAAAAAATAGCCGGGCATGGTGGTGCACACTTGTAATCCCAGCTATTTGGGAGGCTGAAACAAGAGAATTGCTTGAACCTGGGAGGTGGAGGTTGCAGTGAGCCAAGATCACGTCACTGCACTAAGCCTGGGTGATAGAGCGAGACTCCATCTCAAAAAAGAAAAAAAAAAAAAAAGATGGAATGGAATTAGGAAGTCATTATTTTGCAACCTCTAGTGAAATGATGATCAGCTGTCTTTCCAGTGACTGATAACATCGCAAAAAGAGAAAATCAGACAGTATGTTCCTTCTGATCGAAATTCACAGCACTTGCTATGAAATGTTCTTGCCAAAAACATTGAACCTGAATTGAATCAATCTTCTAGACATAACTACAAATTTATAGGAAATATAAGTGACAGAAGAACAGGCTACAGAGCATCATAAGTGCAATCAGCAAAACTCAAACTGTTGGAAACTCTGTAGATCGAATAACTCAGTTTCATAAATAAGCAAAGGAAAAAAATGTGTGTGTGTATGAAACCACAGATTTAAAAACTCTAAAAGACATATCAACCTATTTTAACATATAAATCCTTATTTGAATCCTGATTTTTAAAAACTGTAAAAATTTTATGAGACAGAACTACAAAACAATGTAAGTACTAGAAGAAAATTTGGGTTAAATGAACACTGATCAGATATTTCGTGATATTAGTAGGATTTAGCATTAATTTTTTTTCAGTGGGATAATGGCATTGTGGGAATGTTATTAAAAAAATGCTTATCTTTCAGAGACATACACTGAAATATTTATGGATGAAATACTTCTGAGATTGCTATAAAATGATCCAGGTGTCAGGAATAGATATGGATGTAAATAAAGCAAGATTCACATGTGTTGGTAATTTTTGAGGCCGAGCAACAGGGATACATTATACCTTATACTTTCTAACGTTATACATACTTGAAATTTTCATAGTCAAATATTATATAAACAATAACAAATGCCTTCTTTCAGAGTACAGAATTTGTATAACTGGAATCACATCAAGAAATTTAGCTGCCAAGAGTTCTGAGAAATATAGTTTTAAGCTTTCCAGTCTCTGCAGCAGTTTAGAATCAGGCTTGAAATATGTGTGAGTGAGATAATCAATAGTGTCTGCTCCCAAATTTATAACTCAAACCCTGACCTCTCTCTTGAAGGATCATTAAAAATATCCAACTGCCTCCTGGAAATCTTGACTTGGATGTCTCCCAGGGTCCCCAAACTCAACGTGCCAAAAGCAAAACTAATACTATATCCTCACCAAACCTGCTCAGCTACTAACTAGCTGTGTGACCTCAGAGAAGCCTCTAAGGTCCTCTAGTTTCCAGTTTGTGAACTAGGGGAATGACTAAATTATCTCTAGCATATTCCTAGCTCAAGGAATATAAAGGACTCAAACGTACCCCTTTTGTCAGTACTAATTTCATTATATATTGTTTTTTTTACAGCAAGCCCTCTTAAAGAGAATTAGCCCATAATCTTTTTAGAAGCGGCAATGCTTCATGATAAATCTTAGTGTCTGTTTAGACATCAGTGATCATTTATTCAATATTGGCAGAAAGTTAAAATAGCCCGTAATTGCTTTCACTGTGGACTCATGCATCCTACAACCAACCAGCCAAGTAACTAACTGCCTGCCTACCTGTAGCAACAGCCAAAGAGCTGTCTGCTGTTGTGAAGATAATTTAGATGGCTGGCTTTTTCAGACTCTGGCTGTTGTATCTGTTTTGGAAATGTGACAGGTGTGATTTTTTTCCAAAGCAAGAGGAAGAGAAGGTTTGACCTCTAGTGCCTATTGAAACATCTACAGAGGGGTAACTTGTCATTTTTATTGCATTAGTGAGGGTGCTCCTACGGTGAAGAAAAAGGGGTCATAAATAACATTCTTGGAGGCCATTAAATGGCACTTAGCAGGAGGGAGCCTGAGTGACAGCTGCACACTGCTCGGGGATCACAACAACAACATGTTTCCCCTTCCCACAGCACTCTGCAGTTGCAAAGCACTGGCACATCGATCATGGTGTTGGACTGCATTTTCTCTCTCTGCTCAGATGGCTTACCCAATTTAGGTGGTGAAAAAACCAAGTAAGCTTAACACACATGGGAATAAAGGATGATTGGGAAAGGTGAGGAAAGGTGGACCAGCCTCTTTTGGCCAGTTCAGAACTTAACCCAGGCATAAAGATAATGTCTGTTAAATCCAGTTTATCTTTTCTCAGAGAGACAGTATACGTCTAACGTTGGCTTGGCGATCCTGTCCTTTGAGATTCTAAAGAAGTGGGACTTGAACTTCCATCAAGTGTAGAGTTAGAAGCCCAGTACCATACATCTTGCCGGTTCTCAGGGGGCTGGCTTCTGTTTCTCCCAGTCTCCTTGATATGGTTTGGATTTGTGTCCCCACCCAAATCACATGTCGAATTGTTATCCCCAATGTTGGAGGATTGGTTGTTCTCATGATAGTGAGTGAGTTCTCATGAGATCTGGATGTTCAAGTGTGCAGCACCTCCCACTTTGTTCTATTCCTCCTGCTCTGGCCATGAAAGACACACTGGCTTCCCCTTTGCCTTCCGCCATGATTGAAAGTTTCCTGAGGCCTCGCCAGTCATACCTCCAGTACAGCCTGCAGAATCAGAACCATGAGCCAATGAAATCTCTTTTCTTTATACATTACCCAGTTTCAGGTATGTCTTTTTTTCTTTCTTTCTTTTTGAGATGGAATTTCGCTCTGTCACCTAGGCTGGAGTGCAGTGGCGCAATCTCGGCTCACTGCAACCTCTCGCCTCTCAGGTTCAAGCAATTTTCTTGTCTCAGCCTTCCGAGTAGCTGAGATTACAGGCATCCACCACCATATCCAGCGAATTTGTTTTTGTATTTTTAGTAGAGAGAGTGTTTCACCATGTTGGACAGGCTGGTCTTGAACTCCTGACCTCAGGTGATCCACCCACTTAGGCCTCCCAAAGTGCTGAGATTACAGGTGTGAGCCACCACACCTGGCCTAAGCACCTAAGTTCTTAAAACTCATTCGAAAAAGTCTTCAGCCATTTTCTGTGGTGTTTTATACATTCATCTGTTATGTCATTTACTTACCATATCTACAGGCCAAGGTGGGTACTGGTTTCAATAGTCATCAGATGAGGAATCTGTTAGGTAACTTTCAGAGGCTGCAAGCAGATTGTGGCAGCCCCTGATCTGATTCACGCTTGGCTGACTGCACACCTGGGCTCTTTTCCCTGCATCATGCTGTGTCCTCTAAACATCTCAGCATTTCATGACATACAAATTATCACCTGAGCCTACCCAACAGCCCCATGGAGGACATGGGAGATTAATATAATCATTACTAAGTTAATAAATTCATCAATCTTGTAGATTAAGAACTGAAATCCACCGGGCATGGTGGCTCACGCCTGTAATCCCAGAACTTTGGGAGGCCAAGGCGGGCGGATCACAAGGTCAGGAGTTCAAGACCAGCCTGGCCAACATGGTGAAAATCCATCCCTACTAAAAATACAAAAATTAGCTGGGCACAGTGGCACATACCTGTAGTCCCAGCTACTCAGGTTGCTGAGGCAGGAGAATCCCTTGAACCAGGACCTGGGAGGCGGAGGTTGCAGTGAGCTGAGATCGCACCACTGCACCCCAGCCTGGGCTACAGAGCAAGACTCCATCTCAAAAAAAAAAAAAAAAAAGAACTGAAATTCTACAGAAGTGAAGGCTCATGATCAACCTGATACTGAATGGTCCTATTCTCTCTCACTCCAAAGAAATAAATAAACAAGCAAATAGGACACATCTCTAGGACACAAGCTATCCATAAGACATTGTTAGGTATCACTAGCTTTGTGTGAATTGTCCTTTTAATTTTCAGAGCACTTAGAATCCTAAAAGATCTCTGGGAAAATGGGAGTCTGATCCTTAAGTCCTCCCTGGAAACTCTGGCTTATCAGTAAAAGCTTCAGGGGGTTGCATAATTGCGTAAGAGCCTGTTAAATTTCTCGGAAGAAATGCCCTTTCTCCAAGAGACTTTGGGATTTTCAGTTGAGTTGTGCTGTAGTGAACTGAAGGCTCTTCAAAGTCAATGTCAAAGGTTGCTGCCACCTTGAACGGACAAGGACCTCACCCTAAGTCAGTAGGTCTCAACAGTTGATTTGCACAGCCCTCTCCCTACTAGCTAGGGAGAATTTGGCAGTGTCGGAGACATTTTTAGTTGAGGCCAGGGATACTGCTGAACAACTTACAATGCACAGGACAGCTCGTACAGCAAAGAATTATTTGGCCCAAAACGTCAGTAGTGTCAGGGTGAGAAGGCTGCCCTAAGCCTAAGGTAGTGTCTAGGCTCTGTCCTGGTCCTCAGCTCACTGTCAGCACAAAGGGAGTTCCCTCACATGTCCTTATTAGAAGAGGAAGAGACAGCAGGACCCTCTCTCTCTCTCTCTCTCTCTCTCTCTCTGTGTGTGTGCACAGAGGAAAGGCCATATGAGGACAAGGCCATAAGCCTACAAGTCAGGAAGAGAGAAGAACCCTCACCAGAAATCAGCCCTGCCAGTACTTTGAGCTTGGACTTTCCCACTCCAGAACTGTGAGAAATAAATATATGTTGTTTAAGCTATGCAATCTGTGGCATTCTGTTATCATAGCCCAAGCAGATCTATACAGATAACAGCACCTGGCTCTCTGCACCAGGCTCTCCAACCTGGCCCATCAGTCTTAGAATACCTAGGCCACCAATGGCCAACTATAATGACATAATGAGGTTTTTTGGTTTTTTTTTTTTTTAAAGACAGAGTCTCACTCTGTTGCCCAGCCTAGAGTGCAGTGGCATGATCTCGGCTTACTGCAACCTCCGCCTCCCAGGTTCAAGCAATTCTCCTGCCTCAGCCTCCTGAGTACCTGGGATCACAGGCCACCATGCCCAGCTAATTTTTGTATTTTTATTAGAGATGGATTTTGTCATGTTGGCCAGGCTGGTCTTGGACTCCTGACCTCATGTGATCCACCTGCCTCAGCCTCCCAAAGTGCTGGGATTACAGGCATGAGTCACCGCAGCTGACTTTTTGTTTTGTTTTGTTTTTCAGGCCTCAACCCGCCTTACCTCTCTGTACTATCTACCACCAGTCAACACTCTCCCTCTCTTGAAAGGCTCTCCTCCTTTGCTTTCTAAAATACCACCTTCTCCTGCATTTCCTGTTACCTCTCTGAAGGATCTCAGACGCTCTCTCTTTCATGGGCTAGCAATCCCCAGGGCTCTTCGTTTTGTTTTGTTTTGTTTTGATATGTCCTTCTCTTCTTCCTCTGCAAATTCTCTCTGGGAAAGCTGCCAAGACACCTCTTTCCATAAGAATCTTGGACAGTGTCCTCCATACCAATGAATGGAAATATCCAGCACAGAATAAGCTTGTACTAAATATTTACTAAGTGAATGCGTAAATGAACAAATTAACAAAGTATCCCCTATGAGATGATAATTCCTAAACCAGAATCTCTGGTCTAGACATCTTTTTTGAGTTTCAGACTCAGAAAAGATGCTCACAAGAATGCCACGTAACAAACTACCCCTTAAACTTAATGACTTACAATAAGACACATATATTCTCCTTTAGGTTAACAGTTGTTGATCTGATCTAGGCTGGGCATGGCTAAGGGGATCTGCCCTAAGCCTCAGATTGTGTGGGATCAGCTTCAGGCTGTGAGCTGGATTCAGATCCGGCTTCATTAGGGCCAGGCTATAGAGCAGTGGCCACCAACACATGATACTGTCATGGTAATCACTAAACCACACAAGTACACTTAAGGTCTCTGCCTATGTTGGCGTCCTCTAACATTCGATCCACCAAAGCAAGTTGCAAAGAGAAGCCCATTATCAATGGAATGAGGAAGTAATCTCTGCTCATGGGTTAGAGAGAGGGACAGGAGTGAGTGACTATTTGGTGAACAATAATGCAAGCATCCAAACTGGCACAACTGTACATCAAAATGCCTATAAGACGTCTCCTTTTCGCATGTCTCACAAGCTCTCTAAACTCTCCAAGTTGTTTGCTAAGAGCCCGGTACTCTGCCAACTCCTTCCTGTAGAGATGGGTCTTCTCATCCATATCCTACTAGCAGGGGATGTTGCTGAATTTGGACGTAACACCTACTTCCAGCTGCCAACTGCCCTGACTTCCAAATCACTGCACTTTCTGGATCTCCTCACTGCCCCGGCCCACACAGCTGAACATCTCTGCTACTGTAGACATGCTCCTGACTCACTCCTGTGTTTTCTATGGTTTTTGGACACTGCATCCCTGGCTGCTGGCAATGGGATGTTCATTTCTCAGTTCCCATTTTGTTCAGTGCTAGTTCTTTCTTTGCCTGTCAACCCCAGCCAGCAAGGTCCAGTCGTGCCTTGTGCTTCAGCTTGCCTAAGTCACAATGAGGAGACTGGATGCTGGACAGTCCTTTTGAGCACTGGCCTCCGACACTGAAAACGAGATTCTCTACATTGGTTCTTCCTGGGACAGCACTTCATAGGCTCGGCAATGAGCCACCTCCCATAGAATTGACATTAGAATCCACCAAAGGGGAGAGAGATCAGCAAATGAGCTACTGTTTAGGTCTGCTTTCCTGGCCTAGCTTTCAGAGGGCACACACACACACGCACACACACACACGCACGTACGTGCACCTGTACTCAGTTCTAATCTTCTCCCTCATATTTATTTAGGCTGTTACCAGATAATTTGATAGGCTTCCTTGGGACAAACAGGCCCCGCTCCAGGGGCCAAGGACAGGAATAGCAAGTCTGGACGAACGCACTTTGGCAGCGTGAAGAGAAGAAGCTTCGCAAGATGAATGTCGCCACTGTTGCTGGCTCTTGTCTGCTATATTAATTTCTCCCTTAAAAGAAAGCTGACCCATTTTTTCCAGCCCACAGCCCTAATGGACTCTTATTCAGAGGCTATCCTTCTCCCACATAAAGAGCTGTATTGTATTGAATGATAAGCCTTTTAATGGAATTTGCTATTTCTAGGTCTCTGGGAAAATGCCATTAATGAGCTAGGAAGTGCAAGGAACAGCAGATGTTTGAGGGGCAAGCTTTTTCAAGGGCAGACTACCCTGGCAGGAAAGTGAACAAAACACCTACTTTTTTTTTGTTACCTTTTTGGATCTAGCTTGGCTTTACTAAAAATACCATCCAGACAAACATTGTCTTCAAAATGTGAAGATATCACTCTTCATGCTCTCCACTCCTCCCCAACACCTACCTACATGCTTTTTACTCTGTCATCACCCACAAATATTTCTGTCATCCTAATCAAAACAAAATCAGCAGCATGCAAAACTAGACCAAGACCCATGGGTAAACTAAACAGGCTAACATCTGTCACTCGTTTTCAAATCTGTCTTGGGTCAACACCAAGAGACTGAACACACCATGGAAAATGGAAGAGGGGAGAGATTAATCTTCCTTTTACTGCTTGGAACAATTCAGCTCTGGCCCCAAATCTGCATATTTACTCCTTAAAACAGAAGCTTGTGTTTAACCAAAAGTGCTCTCCTTCACAAAGCAGTTTATCGATCACCTCTTTTTACTCCACAAGGCCCCTCCAAATTGCACCTCTAACCTGGAAGGGCTCATCAAAGCACATGCATACATCCCTTAAGGGAGTTCTCATGTATTTTGCATCTCTTGGTATTTCCACTGGCACCCAGAGAGGCCTCAGCATGCCGTATTGGTTGGAGTTTTGCTGGCACACCCACCCTTTAATCTCTCTTACTAGCACCCACTGTTTCCTGGCATTAATGGAGGTGCTAAAGATGTAAAAAACATAAGACAAGGTTCTTGTCCTCAAAAGTTTAACAGTGAAAAGTCCAACTCATTTTACTGAATATTATTGAGAGCAGGGCAGTACGCTAGAAGCTATTGGGAGTTCAAAGATGAGAAAAGCAAAGTAAAGATCCTTGATGATGCTAAAGATTTGTTGTAGTCTGCAGCATCACGTGGGAGCTTGCCTAAAATGCAGATTCTCAGGCCTCACTCTTGAGCTAGTGAAAGAGAAATGCTGCAGGTGGGGCCTGGCCATCTGTGTTTAACATAAACATTTGAGAAACTCTGGCTTAAAGAACTTCTGGTGAATCCACAATCTCTCTGCTATCAGACAAGGTAAGACCAAGGCCAGGCAAGACGCCAAGGCTGCAGGTCACAATTGTTAGTGGAATCTTAAAAACGCCTACTTGTCTGAGCCTCAATCCAAGATTTAAATTCACTGGTCTGATTTTTCATTTAAAAAAAAAAAAACAAGAAAGAAAAAGAAAACACTCTCCGGTTGACACTGATGATTATCAGAGAACCTCAGGAGAGTTCTAAGAAGGAAGAAGGCTTCAGTAATGGTGAGAAGGATATTGTGATAGAAAGTGAGGGTTTTTGTTTCCCGTGGCTGCTAAAACGTCACTACAGATTGGGTGGTTGAAAATAACAGAATTTTATTCTCTCACAATTCTGAAGGTCAGAAATCCAAAATCAAGGCGAACACAAGGCCTGCTGCCTTCTAAGCCTCATCGGGACAATCTGTTCTCTGCTTCTTCCAGCTTCTGGTGGCTCTAGGCCTTCTTTGGCTGAAGCTGTTTCACTTCAGTCTCTGCCTCCATTTTTACATGGTCTTCTCCTCTTGTGTCTTTTTTTCTTCTGTCTCAAATCTCACTCTGCCTTTTCCTTACAAGGATAGTTGCCATTGGATTTAGGACCTGCCCAATCATACAAGACTATCTCATTTCAATGCTTAACTTAATCGCATCGGCAAAGACTGTTTTCTTTGTCTTTTTTTTTTTTCAAATCAGGTAACATTTACAGGTTCCAGGGATTTGATATGAATATCTTTAGTGTGCTATTTGTTGGTCTTCCACAGCTAGTATCCGCCAAGTGCACAATTAATACGAAGGAGCAGAGGCATACCTCATTTTACTGTGCTTTGCTTTATTGTGTTTCTCAGATATTGTGTTTTTTACAAATTGAAGGATAGTGGTGACGCTGCCTCAAACAGGTCTATTGGTTTCATTTTTCAAATAACCTGTGCTCACTTTGTGCCTCTCTGTCACATTTTGGTGATTCTCATATTTCAAGGCTTTTCATTATTATTATATCTGTGATGGTGATCTATGATCGGTGATCTTTGATGTCACTATTGTAATCGTTTTGGGACACTATGAACCATGCTCATATAAGACAAAGAACTTAATTGGTAAATGGTGTGTGTGTGTTCTGACTGCCCCACTGATGGGCCATTCCCATCTCTCTCTCTCCTCTCAGGCCTCCCCATTCCCTGAGACACAACAATATTGAAACTAGGCCAATTAATAACCTTACAATGGCCCATGAGTATTCAAGTGAAAAGGAGAGTCATGCATCTCTCACATCAAATCAAACGCTAGAAATGAATACACTTAGTAAGGAAGGCACATTGACAGCCAAGACAGGCTGAAAGCTGGGCCTCTTGTGGTAAACAGTTAGCCAAGTTGTGAATGCAAAGGAAAAGTTCTTGAAGGAAATGAAAAGTGCGACTCCAGTGAACACACAGATGATAAGAAAGCAAAACAGTCTTATTGCTGAGATGGAGAAAGTTTGAATAGTCTGGATAGACCATCAGACCTGCCATAACATTTTCTTAAACCAGATCCTAGTCTAGAGCAAGGTCCTAAGTGTCTTCAGTTCTCTGAAGGTTAAGAGAGGTGAGGAAGCTGCAGAAGAAATGCTGGAAGCTAGCAGCGGTTGATTCATGAGGTTTAAGGAAAGAGGCTGTCTCCACAATCTAAAAGTATAAGAAGCAGCAAGTGCTGATGTAGAAGCTCAGCAAGCTGTCCCTAAAATGTAGCTAAGATCATTGATGAAGGTGGCTGCACCAAACAACTGATTTTCAATGTAGGTGAAACAGGCTTCTACTGGAAGAACATGCCATCTAGGACTTCTATAACTAGAGAGAAGTCAAGGCCTGGCTTCAATGCCTGAAAAGCTTTGTTAACAAGGCTGACTCTCTTGCTCAGGGATGATGCAGCTGAAGATTTCAAGTTGAAGCCAATGCTCATTTACCATTCCTATTATCCTAGGGCCATTTATGTATTTATTTACTGTTTTTAAGACTGGGTCTCACTATGTTGTCCAGGATAGTCTCAAATCCCTGGGCTCAAGTGATCATCCCACTTTAACCTCCCTAATAGCTGGTATTACAGGCGTGTGCCAACACACCTGGCTTCTTAGGGCCCTTTAGAAGTATGCTAACTTGGCCAGGTATGGTGGCTCGTGCTTGTAATCCTAGCACTTTGGGAGGCTAAGGTGGGCAGATTGCTTGAGCCCAGGAGTTCAAGACCCGCCTTGGCAACATGAAAAAACTCTGTCTCTACAAAAAACACAAAAATTAGCTGGGCATGGTGGTGGGTGCGTGTAGTCCCAGCTACTTAGGAGGCTGAGGAGGGAGGATTACCTGAGCCAAGGAAGTTGAGGCTGTGGTGAGCCATGATTGTGCCACTGCACTCCAGCCTGGGTGATAGAGTGACACCCTGTCTCAAAAAAAAAAAAAAAAAATTAAGCTAAATCTATTCTGCCTGTGCTCTATAAATGCAAAAACAAAGCCTGGATGACGGCACATCTGTTTACAGCATGGTTTGCTGAATATTTGAGGCCCAGTGTTGAGACCTACTGCTCAGACAGAAATATTCCTTTCAAAATATTACTGCTCACCCACAAGGCACCTGGTCAAACAAGAGATCTCATGAAAATATACAAGGAAATAAATGTTCTTGTCATGCCTGCTGACACAATGAATTCTGCAGCCTATGAATCAAGGAGTAATTTCAACTCTCAAGTCTTGTTATTTAAAAATACATTTTATAAGGCTAAACCTGCCATAGACAGTGATTCCTCTGATGGATCTGGGCAAAGCAAACCGAAAATCTTCTGCAAAGGCTTTACGATTCTAGAGTCCATTAAGAACATTCATGATTCGAGGGAGGAGGTCAAACTATCTACATTAACAGGAGCTTGGAAGAAGTTGATTCCAGGCCTCATGGATAACTTTGAGGGGTTGAAGACTTCAGTGGAGTAACTAACTTCAGATGTGATAGAAATAGCAAGAGAACTAGAATTGGAAATGGAGCCTGAAGAAGTGACTGGATTGCAGCAATCTCATGGTAAAACTTTAGTAGATGAGAATTTGCTTCTTACGGATAAGCAAAGAAAGTGGTTTGAGATGGGATCTACTCCTGGTGAAGATGCTTTTGTTGAACGTTGTCGAAATGACAACATAGCCGCAGAATATTACACAAACTTAGCTGATAAAGCAATGGCAGGGTTGGAGAGGATTTACTCCAATGTTGCGAGATTTTCTACTGTGGATAAAATTATAACAAATGGCATTGCATGTTATGGAGAAATCTTTTGTGAAAGGAAGAGCAAATTGATGTAGCAAACTTCATTACTGTCTTATTTTAAGAAATTGTCACAGCCACCCCAACATTCAGCAACCACAACCCTGATCAGTCAGCAGGCATTAACATCCAGGCCAGACCCTCCACTCCACTGGCAAAAATATTACAACTGGCTGAAGGCTCAGATGATTATTAGCATTTTTTAGCAATGAAGTATTTTAAAATTGAGGTATGTACATAATGTTATTAAATCTTTAATAGACTACAACCTAGTGTAAACATAACTTTTATATGCACTGGGAAACCAAAAAAATGTGTGCGATTCTATTGCCATATTAGCTTTACTGTTGTGTTTTGGAACCAAACCTGCAATATCTTCCAAGTATGCCTGTAAGAAACTGGGCCTATACTGGAAAAACAAAAACAAACACAACAAGAGCCTGCAGTTCAAAGGGTAAAGTTATTATGGTGGTTTTTCAAGATATAGCAAAGTCATGTCTTTTTAGGAAAACCTATGTAATGCTCCAGGTGTGGTGGCTCACACCTGTAATCCCAGCACTTTGGGAGGCTGAGGTGGGCGGATCACGAGGTCAGGAGATCAAGACCATCCTGGCTAACACCATGAAACCCCGTCTCTACTAAAAATACAAAAAATTAGCAGGGTGCAGTGGCGGGCGCCTGTAGTCCCAGCTACTTGGAAGGCTGAGGCAGGAGAATGATGTGAACCCAGGAAGCGGAGCTTGCAGTGAGCCGAGATCGTGCCACTGCTCTCCAGCCTGGGCAACAGAGCAAGACTCTGTCTCAAAAAAGAAAACAAAACAAAGCAAAACAACCCTATGTAATGCTCCTTCTGCTTCAGAAGACTGGGAACAACACTATTCCTGATGATATCAAAGATTCACAAGTAGATCTTTCTGTTTCATCTCCTAAAGATCCTACAGCTGTACCTCCTAAAGTTTCCACAGCTAACAAAACGACTTCCTCAGGAGAGCAGGGACAATGTCTTGTCCCTGTGAGAACAGCTAGTATGCTTTGATTCTACTGGACTACTGGGCTATGAGAGAGGCACTTGTTTCTCTGATACCTTGAGAAACCTAGGAGCATTTTCCAGATATATCCTCTTTTCCTGGAGGCTCAGAATATAGAAAGTAACTTCAAACAGGTCCATTAGACAGTCAAAGTACAAACTGACAGTCTGAACTGTGATTAGGTCAATGCAATGTGAAAGTAATTCTGGGGTCAGGAGTGGTGGCTCATGCCTACAATCCCAGTATTTTGGGAGGCCAAGGCAGGAGGATTGCTTGAGTCCAGGAGATCAAGACCAGGCTGGACAACATAGCAAGAGCTTGTCTCTACAAAAAATAAACAAAATTAGCTGGGTGTAGTGGCACACATCTGTAACCCCAGCTACTCAGGAGGCTAAGGTGGGAGGATCACTTGAGCCCAGGAGGTCAAGGCTGCAGTGAGCTATAATCATACCACTGCACTCTAGACTGGGCAACAGAGCAAGACCCCATCTCAAAAAAAGAAAAAAAGAAAGTAATTCTGCCTTTGTCCCTGAAACTACAAGTGTTGCTCCGATGGAGTCCTTCTAGTATTTGGATGGTGGGAGGAGAGAGAGTAATAAATGGCTTTTAAAATGGCAAGCTTTGTAGTTACCAAGTCAGGACCTCAGCACATCTTGTCTATCAGATTGTTTTTAATCACTAAATATTTCTTTTTCTAGGCTGGTCTCTTCCAATCTTCCTGATATTCTTTCATGGGCATTACCCGTAACAAAGGTGAATTCTGCTCATAGGAATCTACCTCAAGGAAATATCTAGCGAGTGTGCAGGAGTAGAATCAAAAGAGGGGCCACTACAATATTGATTATAATATTGATTATATTAATATTGATCACATTGATAATAATATCGATTATATTAATGTTGATAACATTGATTATAATATCGATTACATTAATGTTGATATCGATTATAATATCTATTATATTAATATTGATAATATTGATTATAGTATCGATCATATGAATATCGATAATATTGATTATAATGTCGATTACATTGATATTGATAGTGTTGATTATAATACATAATGACAAACTAGGATCAACCAGAGTGGCTCACAATGAGGGATTATCTCAACGTAACTTCCATGATCCCTCGTACTAACAATATTTTCACAGTTCTTAGCAGCATATCAAAATTATAATTCAGTTTTTGTATGAAAACAGGAGAAGCTCTTTGGCCAGTCTGCCTTCAGCCAACATGTGGATAAACTGATACTCTTCAGCCTCTCTCTGCTCACACTGCCCCCTGTTTATGCTGGTTGTATCTGTTGTTGTAATTATGTAATTTAATACTGTGGCAAGTCAATTACATATGGATGTGAAAAGAAAGTTGTTGTTCCTATGAAAACAGGTTTCACTGCTTTGGAAAAACTCAATAAAGGCAAATTGCTAAAGGAAGAAAACCTGGTATCAAATTATGGGTGACAGAGAAGTGAAAAAGACTGGGAAACAAGTTTTAAAGGTTTAGGAGAATTCTGAACTAGATTGTTTTACGTGTGTTTTAGATTCTCATTCTTCACGTAAACCAAAACGGGAAAAAGTACAAATGCATGATGGTTGAGGTGACCTTACCTTGGATCAGGCTGGAACAGTCCCTGTTTACCTCTGTTGTTTCAGCGCTCTCTCTGGATTAGTGCCCCCCTCCCTCCCCTTTTGGGTCTCAGCAGAGTCCTGGTCTGGATGAGAAATTAGAAGATCACCCTAATTATGGATGTACTTTAAACAAGACTAATAAGGTAGAGTGCCAATCAACAAGCCATTCCCAAAGAACTGAAACTGAGTCTTCAATTAAAAGATTAGTGATCCACTGTTTATTTGCATGCTTTAAATTAGGGGTTTCAAACTATCTCTATAAAGGTAGTAGTTCTTCTAGGCTTTATTCAGTCTCTGTCATAACTATTCAGATTTGCTATTTTAACACAAAAGCTACGCTGGAAAACCTGTAAATGAATGGGCATGGCTGTGTTCCAATAAAATTTTATTCATGGATACTAAATTAGAATTACATATAATTTTCCAAGTGTCACAGAATGTTCTTCTTTTGATTTTGTTCAAGTATCTGCAATTTCTTTTTCATTTTTTTTTTCTGTTTTCAAATTATTTCTTCAAAGATATCAAGCAATTAAAAATGTAAAAATCATCCTTGACTTGGAACTCATATAAAAATGAGCAGTGGGCTAGATTTGGCCTATAGGCCATGGTTTTCTGGCCCCCCCGACTGCCTTCTTTTTTTTTTGAGACGAAGTCTCGCTCTTGTCGCCCGGACTGGGGTGCAGTGTTGCAATCTCAGCTCACTGCAACCTTCGCCTCTCAAGTTCAAGCAATTCTCCTGCCTTAGCCTCCAGAGTAGCTGGGACTACAGGTGCACACCAGCACTCCCAGCTAATTTTTGTATTTTTAGTAGAGATGGGGTTTCACCATATTGGTCAGGCTGGTCTTGAACTCCTAACCTCAGGTGGTCCACCCACCTCGGCCTCCCAAAGTGCTGGGATTATAGGTGTGAGCCACCACACCTGGCCTTCTGACCCCTTTGTAAGTTTGAAAATAATATTGTGTATGTGTTAGGTTTTTTCTTTTATGGTTGTCAGTTTTCAATTATCCAAAATGTCCAAATGATGTTGAATAAGAAGATCTCTATTACTATATTTGTTCGCAGTTTTACTACTTTTCTTGCCTATGAGGTCCACAAGGTAAGGGATTTTATCTAATACATAACAGGTGCTCAGTAAATGTTTGTTTTCTTTTTTTCTTTCTTTCTTTCTTTCTTTCTTTCTTTCTTTCTTTCTTTCTTTCTTTCTTTCTTTCTTTCTTTCTTTCTTTCTTTCT
>NW_012109741.1:677641-683711 GCF_000951045.1 Mandrillus leucophaeus | reverse complement strand
TCTCTCTCTCTCTCTCTCTCTCTCTCTCTTTCTTTCTTTCTTTCTTTCTTTTTTCTTTTTTGACATGGAGTTTCACTCTAGTTGCCCAGCCTGGAGTGCAATGGCATTATCTCAGCTCACTGCAACCTCCGCCTCCCGAGTTCAAGTGATTCTCCTGCCTCAGTCTCCCAAATAGCTGGGATTACAGGCATGCACCACCACGTCCGGCTAATTTTGTATTTAGTAGAGACGGGGTTTCTCCATGTTGGTCAGGCTGTTCTTGAACTCCCAACCTCAGGTGATCCTCCCGCCTCGGCCTCCCAAAGTGCTGGGATTACAGACTTGAGCCACCTTGCCCAGCCAGTAAATGTTTCTTAAATGAATGAAGTTAAATTATGCAATCTCCATACAACAGAGTACTAACACAACCATTAAAAATTATATTTAAGAGTTCAAGATTTATTGTGAAGGGGGAAAACAAAACAGGTTACACAATAGTTACATGTAAGACAACTCTATTTTAAAAAATACGTGTCTCCCGTTGCAGGGGAAATCATCTAGTGGTGTATGCATAAATGTTAATCATCATTATATCACTATACTTATAGATTTAGGTTGCTTTAAAAAACTTTTTCTTTTTGCTTATCTATATTTCTGGGTTTTCAAAAATGGGTGTGTTTTCTGTCTGTGATTGATTTCCCATTATTGTTTTTGTTTTACCTTATAACTCTGGTTCCCTGAAGGAATTTGGACCTGATCAAATGGAGGCACCATGTCTGAATAGATCCTGTCATTGTGGTCAGGGGCTGGGAGTGACTAAGTTAGATCTAAGCTTGGGAGGGAGTGGGTAGAGACTACTTGTCAAGCTGGTCAGTTTCCTAGTGCACTTAAAAAACTTGAAATGAGATGCTAGACCTCTTGAGTTCAAGGCCAGAACCTTGAATGAGGCCTCCCCACTCCCTTATAAGACGACCGTAGTCCCCGGTGGAATTTGATATATTATTCTAAGAGCAATGGGAGGTCTAAGAAGAATTTTGTTCATTTAGTTTATAAACAAATACTTGCTGGGTGCCCACCACTTGCCAGGCACTGTTCTAGGCACTGGGGATATAGGAGAGGACAGAATAGACAGAAATCTCTACCCTCAGGCAATAAACCAATAAAGGAAAAAAGGCAGAGGGAGCTGAGATAGTCTCAGAGTGGGGCAGGGCAACCACAATAGTCTGAAGAGGCATCTGAGCCAAGTTGGCTGAGTCTGGATCAGGCAGAGGAAACCAAGAGGACAAGGGGCCGCAGTGGCACAAGCCTGGCACAGGAGAAGGCCTGAGAGAAGGGTGGTGTGGCAGAGGAAATGAGACTGAGAGGCAGACAGGAGCTACCTCAAGTGACCACGATAAAAAATTTATTTATTTTTTAAATATATTTTCTTCTAAGTGAAAACACATTTTCTTCTAAGTGAAATCGGAATTGAAATTTCATCCCAAGGGAAGCCAGTGGTAGGTTTTAAACAGACGAATGGCATGTTCTGGTTTATATTTAAAAGATAATTCTTGCTGCTGTGTGAGTGGGCAAGAGTGGACCACGAGGCCAGTGCGGGCGTCATAGCAGGGGTTGGTGGCCAGAGGAGAAGGTGGCCCCAACTATGGTGGAGGTGGAAATGGAGAACGGAGGTGGACTTACTCATTTTGTTTATGAGGTAAAGTCACCAGGACTTGACTCAGAACTAGTTTTTTGTTGTTGCTGTTGGTGGTGGTGGTTTTTTTGTTTGTTTGTTTGTTTGTTTGTTTGTTTGTTTTTCTGAGACGGAGTCCTGCTCTGCCACCCAGGCTGGAGTGCAGTGGCACAATCTTGGCTCACTGCAACCTCCACCTCCCAGGTTCAAGCGATTCTCCTGCCTCAGTCTCCCGAGTAGCTGAGATTACAGGTGCACACCACCATGCCCGGATAATTTTTTTGTACTTTTACTAGAGACGGGGTTTCACCATGTTGGCCAGGCTGGTCTTGAACTCCTGACCTCAGGTGATCTGCCCGCCTCAGCCTCCCAAACTGCTGGGATTATAGGCGTGAGCCACCGCACCCGGCCAGAACTAGATTTAAACAGGAGACAGACCTGATTCGAGTTTTGTTTGTTTTCATTTTAGCAGCTTTATTGAGATGTAATTCTTATACCAGGAAATTCACCCAAAAAGTGTACAATTCAATGGCTTTCAGTATCTTCAGAGTTGCGGAACCATCACCACAACCAACTTTAGAACATTCTCATTACCCCATAAAGAAACCTTGCATCTGTGAGTCACACTCCTCTTTGTCTAAGGGATGAAAGGTTTCTTTTTGTATTTATCTATTCCTCAGTTGATGGACATTTAGTTGGTTTCCGCCTGTTGGCTATTATGAATAATGTTTCTATGAACATTCTTGCGTCATTTCTCTTGGGTATATACCTAGGAGTGGAACGATAAGCATGCCCAAGCATTCGAGGAACTGCCAGACCATTTTCCACAGCAGCTGCATCATTTTACATTCCCACCCGCAGTGCATGAGAATGCTGATTCGGTTTTAAGATCACTCTGGCTGCTGTGTGGAGAAAGGATAGGAGGAAGGCTGGGGCGAGGCAGGGGAGTACTGGGGGCACTGTGGAAAGTGGAGAGACCAGAATGGTTATGCAGAAGTTCAGGGATCTGAGCAGGGTTCAAGGACATTCAACTTAAGGTGCACTTCATACCGTTTACGGTATGGTGCAAAGATCCGTGAGAGCTCTTTACACAATGAATCACATCGTTAAATTAAAAGATTCCAACAGAGAGGGCTTGTTAAAACAGATCTGCCGTTTTCAAGTCTAGAGTCCTAAAGCAAAGTGGTATGGAACTGGTTAAACATCTGTCCCCAAACAAGTTCCTGCAGGCAGGAGGATATTTTCAGAAAAGCAAGAGGAGCCAGTGGGTGCAATAAGATTTCCACACCTTTAAGGCATGAAAACACAGGGCTCAAGTGACAGCCTGTTGCTGAGGACTCTCATGGCAACAGGCATCACTTCTCCTGCCCTACAGCACTGCCCTGGCCTCTCAGCCCGGAGAAGAGCTGGCTTGTTCCCAAGTTTGACAACTGGGCAGCAGTCCTTGACTCTCTGAAGTTCCTCCAGTTCAGAAAGGGATGGGAAATGAGCATCTGTCAAGCTTCAGCTGTGCCCCACGTTGGGTTATAAATGACTTTTCACTTACATCCCTTAAATTGTTGAAGCCTCACAACGTATCACCGAGGTGGAAAATTTTCCCCCAATTAAAGATGAGGACAGTTGGCCCCTTTGCATGCGGAGGTCAGAAAAGGCCACTTTGGAGAGATGGTAATTTAGCTGATACCAGCTACACACGGATCCAGAGGAAGAACATTCCAAGTTTAACCCCCAAATTATTCATTTGCTCTCTAGATGTCTTCATTTTTATTCTTATTTAATTCTAATTTATATTCATTAGTATAAATAAGGGTGAAAAGTTGCCCTCTGGAAACAAATCAAATTTAAATTCATTTAACATATAACTTTGAATAGAAATTATAATTATTTTTCCTTATTATTTCTGATTTTAAACTCAGGGACTATTCTCCACTACATCTCCCAATCCTATACCCATCACCTCCCATCCCCCACCCCTATAACAGAGTCAGTATTATTGTCTCTATTAATGTGTCTTAATAGACGGGTAAGGTTCTGGGACATGGGGAGACATAGTCCTCATGGTCTGGCTGTGCCACTGTGCAGGAAGCGGTGACTTTGACCTCCTGAACTTCCCATTGAAGATGTATCTACAGATAAATACCACCCTGCCACTCAAAAGTTTCCCACTCTCACGTTAATGTGCTTTCCCAAATAAAGGAATTAGTTTTCACTATAACTCTGTACCAAATTCCTCGAAGCTAGGCTCATCCTAAGATCTGTCCGTTGGATCTTCAGGATGGCCCAGTAAATAACATTCCTCTTCCCCACTGATCTAATTGAAATGCAAGACCAAGGTGTGAGGCTGCTTTGAGATGATCACCGTTTTATCAACTAAAGTTAATACTGGAGATTGTGGTGTATATCCACTGGCAAGCTGAATTCCTGACGCTTATCCATCTGGTCACAATGCTAGGCCAGGGCAGCTCTGCCTGCCAGGTGCACCTACCCCTGTATAATTGATGTGTAGAAGACAATGTGTGCTTCTACCAGGCAGATCACTCCAGGAGCAAGCAGGGTGGAAGAAGCAAGAGCTCTGTAGGCCCAGTCCCTGCTCCAAACCTCACTAATTATATATTTCCCCCTTGCGGTGGAAAAAGTAGTAAAAGTAATTAAGAGGGGCTATGGAAACATCAGGATGAACAGGGAAGAAACTTCCCCACCTCCCTCTCTTCAACACACACACATCCAGCGCTGGATTCTGGATGTCCTAGCACTGTCAATATATATTAATGTGATGTTGGGCCAGAATACTGACCCTCTCCTGAGTCTCAGATGCCCCACCCCCTTTCTCGATGGTTCTTCCCTCCCAGCCATGCAGAATTGCTGTGCACACAAAGGATGAGTAAGTATGTCAAAGGCTTTGCAAAGTATGTAAAACTAAAGAATTGTAAGGTATTAGTAACATGGAGAAATTGCAGCCACCTGACTCAGCATTTGCTCTTGCAGGGTCTTCTGACTAACTGGCCGAGATCCAAAACAAGAATGAGTGAGAGGGTCCCCATGAGGTTGTTTGACTCCTTATACTTGAGCTTGGCAGCTTCTGGCACTAAGACTGCTGCTCATCTCCTCCTGGGTACATTTCCTCTAGTTGGTCCAGATGAGAGGTAGTGCCCTGGTATCTGCTTCTCCTGTGCGTGGTCTGGGTTCCCCAGAATCAGCCTTCAGTTTGAGAGATAGTTCTTGTAGAGGAATACATGCTATTCCACTCATTTTCTCGTTTTAATATAAAAGAGTCTTCATGAACACTCGTATTTGGGGTAAGACATTCTATTGCTCCTTGAACATGGGAATTGGGGAATCCCCAGGTAGGAGGCATTCCAGTTCTTCTGGGGATGAGGTCATGGAGAGAGCTGCAAAATGAAAAAACAACTGGGGCCAGGTGTGGTGGCTCATGCCTACAATCCTAGCACTTTGGTAGGCCAAGGTGAGAGGACTGCTTGAGCCCAAGGGTTTGAGGCCGGCCTGAGCAACATAGTGAGACCTCGTCTCTACCAAAAAAGTTAGCTGGACATGGTAGTGCACGCCTGTAGTCCCAACTACTCGGGAGGCTGAGGTGGGAAGATGGTTTGAGCCCAGGAGGCAGAGGCTGCAGTGAGCTCAGATCGCGCCACTGCACTGCATCCTGGGCGACAGAGCCAGACCCTGTCTCAAAGACAAACAAAAATACAAAACCCAGCTGGAGAGTGCTAGGAGGGTACAAAACCAGAGAGAGGTGGACAGAGGCCCAGAGGCAAGGCAGGGCTGGGCAAACTGGCCTGATGCTTTCAAGAACAAAAGCTTCCCAAAGGCTTTATTTAATGGGGAATGGATCTAGACCTTCTTCTTCTTCCAAATACCTCCTCTGAGTACACTTTACTGTTCCATCCTTCCCTTGCTCCAAACCAGTGGTTCTCAACCCTGTCGGCATGTTGGATGCTCTTGAAGGGATCTGAACAAAAATACTAATGCCTGTCACCATTCCCTCTTCTCCTTATAAGATGGGCCTGGGCTCTTGTATGCTGTTTGGTTTGCCTGTTTTAAACTTTGACTTAGAAAGAATCTCAAACTTAAGAAACAACCAACAGAAAAAGAACAGTACAAAGAACATGCACATACTCTGTAACTCAGAATCGCCAATTTTACCCCATTTTGTCTCATTTAGCCTTTATTCTATTTCCATAATCTGTTTTCTACATTATGAAATGAAACGCTTTGAGAGTAAGGCATCATACTTCCTTAAACGTAAGATCAGCTTCAATGTGCATTTCCTAAGAATAAGGCTGCTGCTTTTTTTTTTTTTTTTAGATGGCATCTCACTCTGTCACCAGGCTGGAGTGCAGTGGCATGATCTCGGCTCACTGCAACCTCTGCCTCCCAGGTTCAAGCGATTCTCCTGCCTCA
>NW_012109741.1:619442-677591 GCF_000951045.1 Mandrillus leucophaeus | reverse complement strand
CTCGGCTCACTGCAACCTCTGCCTCCCAGGTTCAAGCGATTCTCCTGCCTCAGCCTCCCAAGTAGCTGGGACTACAGGTGTGTGCCACCATGCCCAGCTAATTTTTGTATTTTAATTTTAATTTTATTTTATTTTTGATACAGAGTCTCACTCTGTTGCCCAGGCTGGAGTGCAGTGGTGCGATCTCGGCTCACTGCAACCTCCGCCCCCTGAGTTCAAGCGATTCTCCTGGCTCAGCCTCCTGAGTAGCTGGGACAACAGGTGCGTGCCACCACACCCGGCTAATTTTTTGTATTTTTAGTAGAAATGGGGATCCACCATGTTAGCCAGGATGGTCTCAATCTCCTGGCCTTGTGATCTGTCCACCTTGGCCTCCCAAAGTGCTGGGATTACAGGTGTGAGTCACCATGCCCGGCCTTTTTTGTATTTTTAGTAGAGATGGGGTTTCACCATATTGGCCAGGATGGTCTCGATCTCTTGACTTTGTGATCCACCTGCCTTGGCCTCCCAAAGTGCTGGGATTACAGGCGTGAGCCACCGTGCCCAGCTAGAATAAGATATTTTCTCGCATAGCCATAGTACAATCAACTCCACTAAACTTAACATCAATACACTTTTATCTTCTTTACCTACCCTCTGTATTCCAGTTTTGTCAACTGACCCAATCATCTCCTTGTAGCAATTTTTCTGGTCAGTATAAAATTCAATCTAGGACAGGCACTACATTTAGTTGTCAAGTCTTTAACTGGTGTTTGAGTCTGGCTCTATTGCCCAGGCTGGGGTGCAGTGGCACGATCTTGGCTCACTGCAAGCTCCACCTCCCAGGTTCACACCATTCTCCTGCCTCAGCCTACTGAGTAGCTGGGACTACACGGGCCCACCACCATGCCCGGCTAATTTTTTTTTTTTTTTTGTATTTTTAATACAGACGGGGTTTTACTGTGTTAGCCAGGATGGTCTCAATCTCCTGACCTCGTGATCCACCTGCCTCGGCCTCCCAAAGTGCTGGGATTACAGGCATGAGCCACTGCACCCAGCCTAGTTGGTGAGTTTTTAAAAGCTCTCCGAGTGGAAGCTATTATCTTAAGTTAAATAACTCAGGAACAGAAAGTCAAATATCACATGTTCTCACTTATGGGTGGAAACTGAATAATGTGTACGCAGGAACACAGAATGTGGAATAGTAGACACTGGAGACTCCAAAGGTGGGAGACTGGAGGGCAGATGAGGAATCATAAATAGCTCACTGGGTACAACGTACCCTATTCCTGTGATGGTTGCACTAAACATCCAGACTTCACTACCACACATTATATCCATGTAAAAAGCACATGTACCCCCTAAATTTATACAAATTAAAAATAAATAAATAGATATTTTAGAATATTTTGGATACATTGGTATAGTAAAAAAATAAATAAGGGCTCCGTAGGTGATTTTAAGGTGCACCTTGGACCTTGGGTCCCTGTGTAAATGAATATTCGTTTATTACACTACCACATATTGAGTGTCTACTAGGTGTAAAGTGTTATGAATAAAATTAAGGAGCTTATTACTTTAAGGACATACTATCCACAAGTCAACTATAATATCAGAGGGATGAGTATCATGAAAGAAATATTAACAAACCTATGGGAGGAAACGATAATTAAATTGAACAAGCTTACTGAGGATCTACTATGTGTCAGACATTGTACAAACTGCTGGAGAAATAGTTGGATACGTAAATGCACTTAATACACAGTTAAAAATTAATGTACACATTCTTTTTTTTTTGAGACAGAGTTTCGCTCTTGTTGCCCAGGTTGGAGAGCAATGGCGCGATCTTGGCTCACCACAACCTCCACCTCCACAGTTCGAGCGATTCTCCTGCCTCAGCCTCCTGAGTACCTGGGATTACAGGCATGCACCACCACGCCCAACTAATTTTTTTCGTATTTTTAGTAGAGACGAGGTTTCTCCATGTTGGTCAGGCTAGTCTCAAACTCCTGACCTCAGGTGATCCACCTGACTCGGCCTCCCAAAATGCTGGGATTACAGGCATGAGGCACGGTGCTTGGCCAATTAATACATTCTTAATCACAAAAGTAAGGTTTTTAAAAGATTTTTCTTAGAGGAGGTGGGGCTCAAAACATAAGCAGGATTTTACTTTTAGAGTTGAAGACATTTCAGGAGAGGAAACTTCAAGAGAAAAACTGGGTGAGTGCACAGTGGAGTAAGGAAAGAATCGTACTTCACTTTGACCTGAGAACTGGATGCAGTACTAGGAGATTGTGCTGAAGAAGTAGGCTGGAGAATGTATGGTGGTACAGTCACTTCGTAAAACAATTTGGCAGTTTCTCAAAAAATTAAAAGTTATCATACAACTTAACAATTCCGCTCCTAGGTACCTACCCAAGAACACATAAAGACTTGCACATGAATGTAATGTTCATAGCAGCATTATTCACAAAAGCCAAAAAGTAGAAACTCAAATGTCCATCAACTGGTGAATGGATAAATAAAACATGGCTTACCCACACAACAAGATAAATAAGTGAGTAATAAAAAGGAATGAATTAATGATACATGTTACAATGTGGATGAACCTAAAATAATTAGATGGAAAGAATAATATATTATATGGTTTCATTTAGAGATAATTTAAAGAGATAGGAAGTAGATGAATGGTTGCCTGGGGCTGGTGGTGGGAACAGGAACTGACTACAAATGTCCACAAGGGAAGATTTCTTTGGGGTGATGAAAATGTCCCTAAAACTGGATTATGGTTATGGCTCAATGACTAAGACAATGTTGAACTGAACACTTAAAACAGGTGAATTTTATGGTATGTAAATTATATCTCAATAAAGCTGTAAAAATTTTAAAAACTTAAAATTAGGCAGAAAGAAAATAGGAAGCGCAATCTTAGAAATAAAAAATGTAACTATTGAAATTCAAAAAACTTAATAGATGGGAAAAACTCTGGACTGGACAAATTATTTAGACGACTGGCAAATTGGAAGGCAAGGAATTCACCAGGATGCAACACAAAGACAAAATCTTTTTAAAAAAATAACATCTCAGGATATAGATAGTGAGGCTTCCTCACTTTCCTAATGGTAGTGCCAGAAAAGATAATGGAGGTAATGGCTAGGAAGCAATATTGCAAGAGAAAATCAGTAATAATTTTCCAGAATTAAAGAAAGCACATGCACCCCTGTAATCCCAGCACTTTGGGAAGCCAAGGCAGGAGAATTGCTTGAGCTCAGGAGTTTGAGATCAGCCTGGGCAACATAGTGAGACCCTGTCTCTACAAAAAAATTTTTTTTTAATTAGCTGGGCATGGTGGCTCATGCTTGTAGTCCAGCTTGAGTATGCGAGGTCAAGGTTGCAGTGAGCTTTGATCACATCACTGCACTCCAGCCTGGGTGACATAGTGAGACACTGTCAAAAAAAAAAAAAAAAAAAAAAAAGAAGCACATGATAATCCTCAAAAGATAGTACTTCCTACTTTTGCAGAGGATAAAGATAAACGAACACCAAGACAGTTCTAGAAAACCTGCTGAACAGTAAAAATAAATAAAACAAGTCTGAAATGTTACCAAGGGGAAAAGGCAGCTTATTTACAAGGGAATGAAAATTAGATTGGCAGCAGAATTTTTAACCAGCGACACTTAGTGCCAGAAGACAGTGGAGTGCTATCATTAAGGTGATGTGGGAAAATAACTGTTCACTAGAATTTTATATCCAAATAAATTATCATACAAGTGAGGGCAAAATTAAGACATTTCCAACAATGAATTCCCTCCCATACCAAGGCACCTACAGAAAGACCTATTAAAGGATGGATTTCAGCCAGAAGAAAAGTGAACCTAAAGGGAACATTGCAGATTCAAGAAAAAAAAATAGTGAGCAGAAAAATTGATAAAATGTCAGTAAAGTTAATTAACTTTTAACTATAAAAACTATTTTTAAATTTAAGAAGTAAAAACAGATAGAATGCGGTGACACATGCCTGAGCTTTGGGAGGTCAAGGCGGGAGGATTGCTTGAGGCCAGGAGTTCGAGACCAGCTTGGGCAACATGGTGAGATTCTATCTCTACAAAACATTTTTGAAAAAGAAAAAATTAGCTGGGGGTGGTGGTGTGGACCTGTTCCTAGCTACTTGGGATTCTGAGGTGGGAGGGTCACTTGAGGCCAGGAGTTTGAGGCTGCAGTTAGCCATGACTGTGCCACTACACTCCAGCCTGGGTAACAGAGGAAGACCCTGTCTCTTAAACAAACAAACAAACAAACAGAAAAGTAAAAATAAAACTCTAGGCAGCAATAAGAAGATGGGAAGGAAGGGGCTGTTAAATGAGTAAAATATACAAAGTTCTTTCATGGGAAGAAACAATTACATACTAACTTTGTTAGAAAAAAATCAGAATTAAGTATGGATGTTGAAAAATAAAAGACGATTCTGAGAAGAATAGAAATAAAACCCAAAGCTCTCAAACCAGCAGTGGAATATGGATCACTTTGCTAATCCGATAGAAGCCAAGAATGGAAGCAAAAGAAGCAAGGAGAAATAATGGTAAATGAAAAACGCAAGATCTGATGGAAGAAAATATTAGTAATCACAGTAAATGCCTGTGGATTAAATTCACCTGTCAGAGACACAACCAAAATAAACCTGATAGAAAGATTAAATATGAAGATATGGAAAATAATTCACACACAAATAGTAGCCAAAAGAAGGGTGGCCTATTAATAGCAAAAACTTCTAATTTAAGCAATTAGCATAAAAATGGTAAACAGAGGCACTACATAAGGATCAATCATCATTTCTAATGCAGAATATACTTTAAGAAACACTGCCTACTGTGCGCCAAGAATCATGTATGCCTTCTATACTGCTGTGTTTTCAGTGCTTGGCACATAATAGGTGTGCCATAAATATTAATGAGTGGAATCATTGCTATTTTATATTGAAATGATCTGTTTGTGTGTTTGTCATACCACAAGGGCAAGACCATATCTTACTAATTGTTATGCCATCAACATTCAGCACAGCAGTTGGCACATAGTAGGAATTCCATAAGTCCACACTGAATTCGAGGATCATCTTGTCTATAAAATCTCCCCTCACAGTTCCTTCTGTACTGATTTGTCCTTTGTTTCCACTTCTATAGAACTCGTAATTGGAAGCACCCAATTTAGCACCCAAGACATAGTCTTCTGGCTTTCACTCAATGTTTCAAATCTTGTTTCTCTAAAACTATTTTAGATTCTTTGAAGATAGGGAAGATGCCTTGCACTGTGCCAAGTGCCTTTTCAGGTACTTGAATAAATACATGTTTTGGTTGACGTCACTATTTACATGAATGTAGGTTAGATCAATAGTACCGGTTATATATGCCAAGGACTCTAAGGGCTATCTCCAATCTCTTTTTTCATCCCTTGACCAAAGAGAGCCCTCTTTGGAGACAGGCTCATGTGTGAAGAATGAGAAGTTAATGACACAGGTGGGAGAAGGCAGCTAGTGTTCAATTCCAAGACTCTGTGCTCTGTTCGTCCTGGCAAAATAGTGAGGTTGGCCGGACAGCGGGAGGGGAATGTCTGTGATCCCACAAAAAATGTGTGGGAAGTGAGAGGGAGATGGTGAGGAAAGAGAGCATGTTCCAGATGCCACAGGACAGACCTGGACCTGACCTTTCCCTGGCGGGCACGGCACCAGGAGTGTATTATGAGACCAAAAGGAAACCCCAAAGCAAACAGCTAAATTCATCCACTTGAAACCTTGTATGGGAGACAGTGAGGGATGTTGTTCTCCATCTAGACAAGGCACAGAGGGGAGTCTGTGACAAGGAGCTCCTAATTGGGGAGCTGCAGAAGGTTAACAAAGAGCACTGGTGGCATCTTTTTGCTGGTCTTCTTGAAAAAGACATAGTCTGGGAAGGTTCAATCAGGGCTCTGCAGGAGGTAGGGAGGTGGGTTGGCTGACCGACCTCCCAAGGTCCTTCCTAATCCCGTAATTATTTGGTGAATCGTGCTCTTCTCCATTTATGCTCCTACACACGTCTGCACCCAGTTTGATAGTAAGTCCCCTAGGCTGCATTCCAGGTTTAGTACGGTGCCACGCAAGCTGCCGGCACTCAAAGAATGACGCAAATATTTGTTGAATGAAGGAATACATGGATCAAGTGTTTAAATAGAGCCCACATGACCTCCCCAAGCTGTAAAGTATGGCAGTTGAATGAAATCACAACATTCTAGGCACTTGAGCAAAGCTGGCGGACACACACACACACACACACACACACACACACACTCGATTCAAAGGCACAGACCACCTGCTCAGCAAGCAGGCTGTGGGAGTTTCCTTGGCAAGGACCCTCTTTCTCTGCTGCTTTAGGATGGTGCCTCTAGAAGGTCAAGTCACCCAGATTTAGGACCGCTTCCCTTCCTGGTTGGCCTCCGAGACAAAGTTTCTGTCTGGATTCGGCCCGGGCCTCCCGGGAGGGACATCCTCTCTCCCTCCCGGCTCCGGCGCCCCGGGCGTGCAGCTCGCTGGCCCGCTGCGCCCCACCTTACCTTGGTGAGCTGGGCGATCTTCTTGCACATTTTCACGTGCATCTCGGGATCACAGTCCATTCTCCAGCCCGTGCCACCACCGCGGGCGTCGTCTTTGGAGCCCGGGCAAGTCCCTGGCGGGTTAATTTTGCTTTTGAGAGCAGAAGCCATCACTAAAACGCGCCCAGCACTCAAAGACTCTCGCTCGTGTTCTCCCTGCCCACCGTGTGCACGTGCGTGCGCGCGCGGGCGTGCGAGCGTGTGGGTTTCTCGGGAGAGGTGGCCCTGCAGTCCCGTCGCCTGCACCGCTGCGTGGCCCCAGCTTCCCGAAGGTCTCCGCCTCCCGGGCCCACCCGCGCGCCCACCCGCGCGCCCACCCTTTCTCCTCTCCCGCTGGCTCTCTGGCTGGTTGGCTCCGCGGGCACCCGCACCCTGCGGCAAGGCTCCGGCGCCCCGCACGTGTCGTTGGCGATCAGTCTGCCGCTCCCCAGCCAGTGCAGGTTTCGTGTGCAAGAGGAGAGCTTCCGCGGCTAGGAGCAGCCGGCCTTGGGGGGTTTGCGCTGGGCGGGCACGGCGCTCTTGGACACGTGGGTGCAGCGCGGCCCCGGACTCGGTGGCGACGGACCCTGCCAGAGGTGGTCATCCCGGGCCAAGGAGAAATAAGAGCCTCCGGAGCGGGACAGGGCACAGTGACCCGCGGCTTCCGAGTCTCCGAGCTGAGGGTGGAAATGGGGGTGGGGGACGAGATGCTAAGAGAGGGGCGAGTAGGTGAGGGCGAGTCACCGGGACTTGAGGAGGTGTGGGATCCGGAGCGCACGGTGTGGGCCAGCGCCTGAGTTGCGCGAGTGCACGGCGGGGCTGGGGATGGCAGCCTTCCTTTTTGGATCTTGGAGAGGAGCCAGGACATTGCGGGAGGATTGCCGGGGATGCCTAAACAAAGAGAAGCCAAGGGGATGGCAGGGTGCAGGTGTCCGAAATCTGAGATGAGAAAGTGCGAAACGCATAATGCGGGAAGCGGTAGGAAGGCAAAGACAAAGTCTTTAGGGAGGTAGAAAGGATGGTGGCAGGTGCGGGAAAGGAAGAAGCAAAGAGGAATGGAGCAGTTAGATGAGTAACAGATGGAGCTGAAAATCTAAGTAAACCGAGCCCATTGAAAGTAAAGTGAGTCGTTCAAATCCACACTACTGGCCTTGGGCAGACGAGCCAGACTGTCAAGTTTTCGGATTCTGAGCTGGTGTCTGTTTAGTGTTTGGTGAGGGGAGAGGTTAGTGGGCCAAATTTCTTTCTGGCATGTTCTCTGGTTTCAGACAGTGGGCTTTAAGGGAAAGTGACGGCACCGTGATCAGCTTTTCCTAAAGCTCGAATAATAGCGTCTTCATGATCGTTTGCATAGTGAATGTATATCATTTATACATTGCCTTATATCAGAAATTTTAATAGTCTTCATAAACCAAACAAGCTTCAAAGGATCTCAGAAACCACAGTTCCACCCATCCATACTGAAGGTAACAATAACCCATTTTTGTCGGTGAGGAAAACTGACCCAGAGAATTTGTACTAAGTCAGGCAATTACAAGTAGAACTGTTTCTGAAACAGACATTCCTATTCCAGATTCTGTATCAAATGACCAACCTCGGTTTTTGATTTCTAGTTTACCATCTTAAGTTCTCTTTTTAGCACAACGCCTCCCTCCCCCAGTTCCTTTAGAAAACAGGAGGCCTGAATCAGAATCAAGGCCAAGAAATTCTGTGCCCTATCCTAGATTCCTTGAAACAAAACCTGTGAGGATGGAGGTCAGGGGACGAGGAATCCACATTAAACAGCTCTCTGCTTAATTCCAAATTGTGTATTTAGAATATTTTCTGCAGGATCTTAATATACACTAAATTTTACAGGAATTCAACCACTGTGTAAACTAGAGGAAAATTAGCCTTTTTGGTCAAGAACTTTACCAAAAGTTATTCACCATTTTGGAAAATCACATCAAGGGCCAGGTGGCTCATGATATTTGGTTGCCAATACAACACACTTCTTTTTTTTTATTTTTTATTTTTATTTTTTGAGACAGAATCTTGCTCTGTTACCCAGGCTGGAGTGCAGTGGCATGATCTTGGCTCACTGCAACCTCTGCCTCCTGGGTTTAAGCCTTTCTCGTGCCTCAGCCTCTGGAATAGCTGGGATAACAGGTGTGCGCCAACACGCCTGACTAATTTTTGTATTTTTAGTAGAGATGGAGTTTCTCCATGTTGGCCAGGTTGGTCTCAAATTCCTAGTCTCAAGTGATCTGCCCACCTAGGCCTCCCAAAGTGCTGGAATTACAGGTGTGAGCCACCATGCCTGGCCACAACACACTTCTAACCGCCACATTCATGGGAGTCTACCTACATATGCAAGCATCTGAGTACTACACTATGTCCCTCAGTATCAATAGGCGTTTGGTTCCAGAACCCCTTCAGATACCAAAATCCATGAATGTTCAAGTCACTTACATAAAATTGTGTAGCATTTGCATATAACTTACACACATCCTCTCGTATGCATTAAATCATCTCTATATTACTTGTAATATCTAATACAATGTAAATGTTATGTAATTAGTTGCTACACTGTATTGTTTAGGGAATAAAAAATAGTCTGCATTTGTACAGTACAGATACAACCATCCATTTTTTTTCCTCAAATATTTTTGACTTGTGGTTAGTTGACTTTGAGGATGTGGAACACATTGATATGGAGGGCCGACTGTATATATTATTTAGTTATAATGAAATATCAAGAATCAAATGTCAAAAATATCAAAGTCAAGAAATCATGCAGATTTAAAAAGGTGTGTATTATCTATGAATTTCCTTCTTTCTTTATTTTTTTTTTTGAGACAGACTCTCGCTCTGTCGCCAGGCTGGAGTGCAGCGGCACCATCTCGGCTCACTGCAAGCTCTGCCTCCCGAATTCACGACATTCTCCTGTCTCAGCCTCTGGTAGCTGGGATTACAGGTGCCTGCCAACACGCCCGGCTAATTTTTTGTATTTTTTTTTTAGTAGAGACGGGGTTTCACCGTGTTAGCCAGGATGGTCTCCATCTCCTGACCTCATGATCTGCCCACCTCAGCCTCCCAAAATGCTGGGATTACAGGCGTGAGCCACCGTGCTGGGCCTGTGAATTTCAAGATAGTAACATGGATGTTATAAAAGAGGTGATGTTTGGTCTGAAAAGAATCAAAAGCCATTGCTCTAGATGATCTTTTACACACTGAAGTTTAGAAAAACTGCATGTCTAACCCCAAGTTTTAGTTTTTAAATAATGATTTCATTAGGTCTTGGGGCTAAAAAATGTTCCAGTAGGAAATATTATACTTTCAACTTTACAATGGAAGACAACGGGGAAATCAGATACCTTTATCAGCTTTGTTGGCCGACGGCTGCTGTAATCAAGGCACCATGAGCCCACCTGTTTTGGAGGGTCCTCTGCAGCTCCTAGGATTTTCCAGCACTGGGATTAGTAGGTCCCTTTACAGCATCAGGAATGAAATTGAGGGCAGAAGAGAATTAAGTACTGTATCCAATGTGGAGGTGGAAGTACATTTACTAGGCCACTAATGTCATATTGGCACTGTGCTAAGCCCTTAGCACATATTCTGACCTCCTCTGAGGTACTTATTATCATCCTCGTTCTACAGACTAGGAAAGTGAAGCTAAGGCAGGTTGAGTTCCCAACTGTATACAGCTAGTGAATGGATCTGGGTCTATCTGACTTCAAAGGTGATGTTCTTACCAATTGATTTTTCTTTAGATTACAAATATAAGCTTCCCAGAGCACAATGCTGGCAATATGATAGTTTTTTCTTTTTAAAATTCTCGTTTTTAAAAATAGAAACAAGGTCTCACTATGTTGTCCAGGCTGGTCTTGAACTCCTAGCTTAAGTAATCTTCCCAAAAGATCTTGGCCTCCCAAAAGTGCTGGGATTACAGGTGTGAGCCACTGTGCTTGGTCAAAAAAAATTAAAATCATAAGTGACTTGTCTTTTCTTTAGATTATAAACTTCTTGTAATATCCCCCCAAACATCCTCACCCATGATAATACACACAACAACAACAAAAAAAGAGTAGAAGCAAGCAAAAATAACCCCACATCCCAAACTCAGAGAAAATTATTGTTAATATTTTGGAGAAGATACTTCTAGACATTTCTGTGTACACATATAGAAATGTAACAAACAGATATGTATTTCAGAAATGTTTACACATTTCTGTGAAAACTATAAACAAATACTATAATACTTTTTTTTTTTTTTTGGAGATGAAGTCTCACTCTTGTTGCCCAGGATGGAGCGCAGTGGTGCAATCTCGGCTCACTGCAACCTCCGCCTCCTGGGTTCAAGAGATTCTCTTGCTTCATTCAGCCTCCTGAGTGCTGGGATTTCAGGCATGCGCCATCATGCCCGGCTAATTTTTGTATTTTCAGTAGAGACGGGGTTTCGCCATGTTGGCCAGACTGGTCTCGAATTCTTGACCTCAGCCTCAGCCTCCCAAAGTGCTGGGATTATAGGGGTGAGCCACTGCACCTGGCCAATAATTTTGTTTTGTTTTGTTTTTGAGACTGAGTCTCGCTCTGTCGCCCAGACTGGAGTGCAGTGGCATGACCTTGGCTTACTGCACTCTCTGTCTCCCGGGTTCAAGTGATTCTCCTGCCTCAGCCTCTGGAGCAGCTGGGATTACAGGCACCTGCCACTATGCCTGGTTAATTTTTGTATGTTTAGTAGAGACAGGGTTTCACCATGTTGGCCAGGCTGGTCTCGAACTCCTGACCTCAAGTGATCTGCCCACCTTGGCCTCCCAAAGTGCTAGGATTACAGGCGTGAGCCACCATGTGCAGCCTATAATAATGTTTTTGAACCCTACTTACTCAGTAATATAAAGTGGATATCTTTTTGTCAATGAAGATCTGTCTTCCCATTCTTAACAACCAGTCTTCCATTACATACAATATCATTTACTCTATCTTCTCCTGGACAATTTTTAAAATATTTTAAGCCAAAATGTTTAATGTATATTTGTAATGTTTGCTTGCTGTATTATGAGGATATTAAATTCTGTCCTAAGGGATAGATAAAGAAAGAATATATGAAACTCACGTGTTAAGTATAATGGGCAAAGAAGTAGCCTGTGAAATAGGCAGGATTAAGATGTTAAGTATAGGTAGTGTAGTGCAAGACATGACAAAGAGAATAAATGGAATATGTGTAAAAAGGATAGAAGAAACAAGAGTGTTCCTCACGGACAGAACAAGGTGGGAAAGGCCAAGCTGCAGTGTACAGATGACGCCACCTTCAGGCTGAAAGTTCATTACTAAAATGGCCATTCATTAGTGACACCCGTTCTGGCCCTATTTCTGTTCTGCTACAGAAACACAGATTAAGAACATGGCTTTTATTTGGGAGCAGTGGCTCATGTCTGTAATCCCAGTACTTTGGGAGGCTAATGTGGGAGGACTGCTTGAGCCCAGGAGTTCGAGGCTGCAGTGAGCTATGATCCTGCCACTGCACTCCAGCCTGGGTGGACAGAGTGAGATGCTGTCTCTAAAAACAAACAAACAAACAAACAAACAAACAACAAAAAAAAACCCATGGCTCTTGGCAGGTCATTAGCTAGGTATCCTTGCCCCTGAGTTTCTGACAGAGCAAGTGTGCGCTGGCTGTAAGCACTGCTGAGCCCCCATTTTCAGTTTTGGCCGTGGTTAAGTATTTCACTTAACCTGTGGTCCTCATGACCTAACTATCAGAGGTAAAGGCTGATGTAGCTAGCAGACAAGACGCCACAACACCGTGTAGCATGAAATTCAGGTAATTTGTCCTCCCACCTCTCTTGGGACCCTATCCTAAATGTGCTAAACTTCACTGTATCTTTCCAACTACATTTTGTTGAAAAGTGATAAACCATGTGATCTGAGCCTCTTAATTTGGGGTGTGAGATTTCCTGTGCATGACACCTGGGTCGGCCTGCCTGATCGTGTATTCGAAGGTTACTATTGCATCAAGGGAACCGCCTACATGACATTGTTGTAAGTGGGTTTTTGCACAGATGTGCAAGTGTTCCCACAGAAATATTCCCCCGCACCATTTGTTTGCTGGTAGAGCTGAATACCTTCCCACAACTTGATTAGTCATTGTTTTTGCCTGGCTTTCTTGCTGCTTACAAAGAGCTCTTCCTTAATAGGGGCTTTTAGCACTTTGCCTATCATATATATTGCAAGCATTTCCCATAGTTACCTAGTTTTCTCATGCTCTATAAACATTTTGAATTTTTACATAGGAAAATCTGTTGATCTTTTCCCTTATATTTTTTGGCTTTTTCCTCATGCTTAGAAAAGCCTTCTTTACTCCAGATTATGAGGAAAAGGGAATCCATGGTTTATCCTAGTACTTTTTTGACTTCATTTAAGAGATGGTTTATCTACCCAGGATGTATGCTGATATATGGAATGAGGTTAGACTCCAGACTCATGCTTTTCCAGATGGCTAAATGGTTGTCCCAACAGGTGTTAAATAATTCATCTTTACCACGCTGATAATCTAAGTGTTGCCTTAGGTGATTTCTTTGGTAAAAATTTACTTAGGTAGATTTACTTAGGCTAAAGCTTTTAATTAGTATTTTTATTTCCTAATCAGTTAGGTAGCGTGGGCAACTCGATTGTTGTTATTACTCCTAATATTACTACTCATCTAAAACCAAGTTCACGTTCTTGAGTATTTCACTTAACCCCTTTCCCTAGAAGGCTTTTTCCCCTACTATGCCTGACTCATTCCTACTCATCGTTCAGATCTCAGCCTGGATGTCACTTCCACAGGAAGGCTGTCTCTGTAGCTGCAAGCTGCAGATCTGTTTGCATGTCCTTAAAATACGTTCTCATAGCTCTGCATTTCCCTGTAGCACCTATACCATATTTCATATTTTATTTTTAAAAGCTGATGTTTTCTGTCAAACATCTTCCCTTTTTTGAGGGAATGTAAGAACACATGTGTAAATTAGCATCATGCTTTTTTTTTTTTTTTTAACTGTAATCCTAACACACATTAACTAGTATTCAGGGTTTCATTAAATGTAGCATGGTATCAACTCTTCCATCTCATCTCCCAGGGAGAAAAATGAAAACCTCTTTTACACAATCGCAACATACTGAGATTTCAGTGTATCGACATGACACCATGGAGCCTGACATTTTGGAATAAGATGTTTTGCAGCAATGTCAGGTAGATTGTGTTAAATATTAATATGATCATTTGAGCTGTGTGCTAAGTGGCAACTCAAATTTTTTAATGGACTAAAGTATTCATAATACGTCTGATCTATGGTTGAATATCGCAATGTAGTTGTTTCTCAATTTCCCTTTTTGGAAATGACTTCTGCTGTTTTTGGTGGTAGTTGTCCTCCACAGTGTCTTTGCAGACAAGTATTATCCAGAGCATTTACATGGGGTTAGAAATTCTCAAATATTAGTAAACATAAAATTTATTTAGATTTACTAAACAAGGAGTTTGATAAAAATGAGTATTTCTGCTTCCCCATCTCAGAAATTTTGATTCAGTTGGTCTGGGGTCAGGCATTTAAAACAATCTCTTCAGTGATGCTATTATAGATGCTACCAGACACCATGTTGAGAATTGCTTAATGGCCCAACCAACTCTGACTAGTTCCCTCTAATTGCTTTGTGATGTTCTTCTTGTCTTTTCTGCTATTCACATCCCAAAAGCTTTCAAATCTCGGTTCAAATCACACCCATCAGGTAGCCCTGGACTGACTACTCCAGTCAGAGGTGCCGTAGCAGTTAGTTATTTCATGAAATGTTAGAAATATTATATACTATTAACATATTATGATACAGTGTTGTAACATTTTAAATAAAGCAACATAACTGATTTATCATTTTGAGATACTGTGATTCAGAGGTCTAGTTTGGAGTTCAGAGGTCTAGTGTTAAGTTCAGTTTATTTCAACACGGACTTAAATAGCTGTTATAACCGAAAACCTATGAAATTTCATTGACTCAAGCGAAGAGTATGATTACGTGTACTTACTAAATGATAAGTTTTGCAATCTCATCCACTAACTTTGTGAAATTCAGTAAAGTTATATCTTCCCTGACCAATTGATTCTCACAAGCTAATCACAAAATGATGATTTTTGAACACATAATATATTCATATGGTACAATATTCAAAAGTGAAAAAATGAAAAGGTTCCCTCCCACCTTTGTTCCTGGTCACTGGTTCCACTCCCCCAGGGGCAACCAGTTCTATTAATACAGGAGCATTCTGAGTATGTAGATATTATTTTCTGACCCATTTTGTGCTTACTACCATAATGAATGCAGAAGGACGTGGTTCTCCCACACCATACCTCCTCCACATTCCTCAGCCTTATTTGCTTACAATTTCACTAACCACTTAATGTTAACTACAGTTGTAGTAACATTATAGTTCATGGTCAAAGAATGATCACAATTACTCCCACTTTCTTATACAACACCTGCCTCCCATACTGTTTTTTTCTTTAGTCACTACCTGCTGGGGATGCACTGGAGTCTGCACTGACCTCAATGTTCAGCAAAAATCTGCCCTTAGGCCTTGGCCTTTGGGAGGCTACATAGCTAACTTCCACCTTCAATATTGTCTTCGTTATTCCAGAAATTGTACCTGATCAATAATAATGGTTTGGTTTTCAGACAAACATCATATCTGGTCAGATTAACAGCATCTGCAGTATTAATGAAGGAAGCATATTATTAAGGTGATGCTAATTGCTAAACTACACAAGTAGCTTGACGTGGTTTTTTTTGCTCACATTAAAGTGACTGAGTTACTGGTCTCTGGACTTCTTTCCTGTCTAAACTGGATCAAGGATCAGCTCCTTCTATCTTGTGGGTCCACCATCCCCTAGAGCCTAACAGTCATCTGCATCCAGCCAGCAAAATGCAAAAAAGAACACAGAGAAGTTATATTCACTTCTCAAACAACTTGGCCTTGAAGTAACACACCGATTCTGTTGTCACTCCATTGGCAAAAACTGATATGCACTATCTAGATATAAGGGGGCTAGGGAAATGTAATTTCTGGCTGGCTAGCAATTTTTCGTAACTGTACACTATGAAAAGGGAGCACACTGTTTTTGTTGGTTTTTTTTTTGAGGCAGAGTCTCGCTCTATCACCTGGCTGGAGTGCAGTGGCACAATCTTAGTTCACTGCAGCCTCCACCTCCCGGGTTCAAGCAATTCTCCTGCTTCAGCTACCCGAGTAGCTGGGACTACAGGAGTGTGCTGCCATGCCTGGCTAATTTTTTTTGTATTTTTAGTAGAGACAGGATTTCACCATGTTGGCCAGGATGGTCTTGATCTCTTGACCTCGGGGAGCACTCATTTGTAATGGACATACAATTACCTAGTGCAAATAATTCAGACTTATTGCAGATTATCTGTTTTGTTTTGTTTTGTTTTGTTTTTTAAACAAGGTCTCTCACTCTGTCACCCAGGCTGGAGTATAGTGGTGTGGACTCAAGTTATTCTTCCATCTCAGTTTCTTGAGTAGCTGGGACCACAGGTGCATGCCACCACCATACCTGGCTAATTTTAAAAAGTTTAGGTAGAGATGAGGTTTCCCTATGTTGCCCAGGCTGGTCTCACGCTCCTGAACTCAAGCAATCCTCTCACCTGGGCCTCCCAAAATGCTGGGATTATAGGCATGAGCCACTGCACCTGGCCTGAACATTCATTTTTAAATAAAGGTAAACAAAAACATTCCAGTTATAAATTGAAGTGAAAAAAATCTCACTGCAATGTAAGTTTTATGAAGGTGGGAATTTTTGTCTGTTTTGTTTATTGCTAAATTCTTAGCGCTTGGCACTGTGTAGGTGCTCAATAAATATTTGTTGAGTGACTGAATGAATGTGCTTCTATCAATAAGCAAAAACATTAATGTGTACGTACTACAAAAGTAAAGTGCTACAAATATTAATAATTGTGAAAAGTGTCAATTTTTTGTACAGAAACTGACACTGAGAACTTTCTGGTAGTTGAATAACAGGGAAGTAGAAGGATAATATTTAAAATAGTAAGACTGTCTAAAAGAAAATAGTAAGAATGTCTAAAAGAATACCTCAAAAATGTAAAAAAAATTTTAATAATAATAAATGGTAGAATAATACAGATTTGGTTATTTATCATTCATTCTAATGCAGAATTGGTGTGCTAACATTCAAAATTTTAAACAAAATAAGTGTTAAGAACTGTTCGATTTCTAGTTAATTTATGCCACTTAGATAATTAGATTTTAGGAAGAAGTCCAATTTGGGAATTCTTCAGTCTTTTGGGGATAACTTAAAAACAGAATGTCAACTTTCCTACCCAAATTTCATGAAAACAAACAAACAAACAAAAACCTCCAAAGACGTAAATGTCATATATGATAAATCCCCTTGAATTTGGATAAAATAAGGAATGTGAAGAAAAAGAGAAAGTATTAGGGAAAAATGAAGATACCCACAAATATTCTCTTCTCAGTAATCAAATTTGAAAATGTATATTAAATGTGAAAGCTAAAACTATACATTTTCTAAAAAAAAATGGGAGATTATCTTCATAATATTCAAGTTAACAAAGATTTGTTAAAGCATTAACCATAATACAAAAAGAAATCTGATAAATTAGATTTCATCAAAGTTGAAAACTTCTACTCATCAAAATATACCATTAAGAAACAATGGCTGGGTGTGGTTGCTCACGCCTGTAATCCCAGCACTTTGGGAGGTCAAGGCGGGCAGATCAGTTGAGGTCAGGAGTTTGAGACCAGCCTGGCCAAAATGGAGAAACCCTGTCTCTACTAACAACAACAACAAAAAACCTACAAAAATTAGCTGAGTGTGGTGGCACACAACTGTAATCCCAGTTATTTGGGAGGCTGAGGCACAAGAATTGCTTGAGCCTGGGAGGCAGAGGTTGCAGTGAGCTGAGATCGCGCCACTGCACTCCTGCCTAGGCATCAGAGTGAGACTCTGTCTTAAAAAAAGAAAATAAACAGGCAAGGCATAGAATGGCAGAAAAAATTCATTATATAAATAAACAACTTGTATACACTGTATATAAAGAAATCCTACAGGCTGAGTCATGCCTGTAATTTCAGCTGGGGGATTTTGGGAGGTTGAGAGGGGAAGATCATCTGAGGTCAGGATTTTGAGACAAGCCTGGGCAGCAGTGTGAGCCCATTTCTAAAAAATAAAAAAACAGAACTACAAATTAATAAGAACAAGATAGTCTATTTTACAAGTGGGCCAAAAACTTGGACAAGTACTTGCAAAGAGGTATCTGAATGTCCCGTAAGCATATAAAAAAGGTGTAACAGTGATCAAAGAAATGTAAATTAAAGTCACACTGGACACCATTACACCACCACCAGAATGAGTAAAATTAAAAGGACTGACAATCACAAGTGTTTGTAAACATATGGAGCAACTGGAACTTCCATACATTGTTGGTGAGAGTATAAAATGATATAGCCACGTTAAAAAGTGTTTGGCAGTTTTATTAAAACTAAATACACAACTACTCTGATATAGCAATTTGATGCCTAGGTATATGCCCAAAGGAATGAATGCACATATCCACAAAAAAACAAAACAAAACAAAACAATACATACAGAATGTTTATTATAGGTTTATTCATAATAACAAAAAGTTGGAAATAACGTGAATGTCAACAGGTAAAAGGATAAACAAATAATGATATATTCATGTAATCAAATAATCTATAACAATAAAAAAGAACAAGTACATTGATGAAAGAAGACAGGCATAAAACAATATATACAGTATGATTCCATTCACATGAATTCTGAGAACAAGCAAAACTAATAGATCTTTAGAAAAGAGTAGTTATTTCTGGGAGCTGTATAGACTAGGAAAGGGCACAAGAGAATTTGAAATTTTTAATACTTTGGTCTGAGTGTATGTATTTTTATATGATCTTGATATGAATGCATACATATTTTAAAAAATCAAGTACACTTATGATTAGTGCACTCTATTTACTGTATATATGTTATTTCTTACTTAGAAAAAAGGAGATGGACAAATTGGCCTGGCATGGTTTACTCAATAGATTTGATGACAGAGAGAAAAACCTATCAGCATACATATCACTTGCAAGTAAATAAAAATTCATTCTGAGATTATGTAATATTAATATAAACAAAGCATAGAAAAAAACCCTGAACCATAACTCATAAGGAAACATCTAAAATATTATATAGGAATATATTATGGACCAGCCACTGTATATAACTATATCTTGATAGCAAAAATAGCATGGAAGATGAAAAACAATATCAAATTTCAGAATATTATTTTTAAAAAGTAGATACAGGTTGCATATCCCTTATCTGAAATGTATGGGAACAGAAGTGCTTTGGATTTAATTTTTTCAGATTTTGGAATATTTACGTATACATAGTGAGATATCTTTGGGATGGGAAGTCTAAACATGAAATTCATTCATGTTTCATATATACGTAGCTTGAAGGTAATTTCATACAATAGTTTTAATAAACTATGTATTGTGTGCCTTTGTTTTGATGACCTGTCACATGAGGTCAGGTGTGAAATTCTCCACTTGTGGTGTCATCTTGGCACTCAAAAAGTTTTGGATTTTGCAGCATTTCAGATTTTGAATTTTTGGATTAGGAGTGCTCAACCTGTAATTCTTCATGCTTTTGATTCTACAGAGGCTAAAATTTAAACAAAAAGCTCGCTGAAATTACTGCTATAGACCATGCATTATTTCTGTAAATAAATACAAAATTGAGATTTGCCTAAGCAAATCAAATACAAAAACAAATTGAAAAACTTTATTTTCTAGAAATATCTTCTGCGGTGCACATCTTAATGAAGGTCAGCATCTACAGAAAACTGTGGAGTATTATGCCATAAGGACCAATCTAATTATAGCTGACAAGACTCCAATTTGACTATACTTTTAATGTCAAGTTTTAAAACTCTGGTTACTAAATAACATACTTTCTAAGAAATAAAATTTCAAATTTCTTGCTCATTTATACACTTTCCATTGTACTCAAATACTTTGTTCGCAGTTTTCCTAGAGACCGACTTCCTGGAACCTCTGTCCAACTTACTTGACACAGTAGTTATCCTGGGACTTTCTTCATTTTCCTTTGTGACATCTTTTAGTTTCAGGATCCCATCCTTCTCAGATTAATCCCTCATTTCGGTGAAGCACATCCTCCAGTGGCTTCCTAAGAAAGGGTAGATGGTGAGATAAAATTCTAAGACCATGCAAATCTTAAGGTATCTTTATTTTAGCCCCACTCTTGATTGGATTATTTGAGTACAAAATTCTAGGTTGAAAATCATTTCTTTTTAAATTTAAAGATCTTGCTTTCATAATCTTCCAGCATCCAGTGTTGCTACCAAGAAGTCTAAATGCCATTTTGAAAATGTATCCTTTTTATGTAATTTCCCCCGCTACCTTTTTTGGGAAGCTTTTAGGTCCTTCCATAACTCTAGCATTCTGAAATATCCTAACAATGTGCTTTGGTATTTTTTAATTCATTTCACAGGGCACTTAGTGGACCCTTTTAATTTAGGAGACTAAGTCTTACATTTTCGGGAAATGTTCTTTAATTTTTTCTCTCTTCACCTTGTTTCTCTGTTCTCTCATTTTGGAACTCTTATTTATTAGATGTTGCAAATTATTCAGGTTTAAAGTTTCTTTTTTGTTCTTGCCTAGTTTTCATTTCTTTGTTCTACTTTTCAAAATTTCTTCAAGTTATTTTCTAATACATCTACTGAATGCTTAATTTTGGTGTCCTGTTTTTCCAATAGCTTTTGTTTTTGGATTGTTCATTTTTAAAAATAGCATCCTGATCCTATTTAATGGAAGCAGTATATTTGTTTCTGAGAATATCACAGCTTCTTTATGTTCATTTTTCATGTTGAAAGTTTCCTCAAATATCTAGTGATCTTTGGCTATCTGTGTATAGTGATTTCAAGTGACGGAAGGCTGTATAAGAATGAACAGGGCTTGTGGACTCTCAGTTTCACTGTAAGAAATAATCGAGTGTCAAGCTGTTTTTTTTACTGCTGGTCTTTTTGGGTTGGGTGAGCAGGGCTGGGTATAAACCCCATTGCCAGATTCTGTAGCCAGGTGGAGAAATTGGACTGGAGGCTCATAATGTTCAGAATACTCACATTCTGTCAATCATTTTGTCTTCCATATAGCACATCACTATCACTACCATCCTCCCCGTCCTCAGTTCTATTTGGTTTAATTTCTCCAGACAATAAGGCTTCAGTCATTTGCTAGAGAGATAGCTGCCTGCCTACAAAGGGAGAGCAAAGATAAACTTTCAAAAAATCCCCTGGTTTCAACTTTATTACTCCTACCTTCCAGGGTACCTTGTGCCTTTAAATCCTTGAGTCTTTTGGGGGTTCTGGAAGGCAAAGATAGGTGTTTCAAATTTGTGAACCTTTTCTGTGATGAAAAATGGTTGTCATAACTCTGCTACCTATGATATACTTGCCCTTCATGGTAAAGAAGAGTGAGAAAGTAACTGCTTGAAACACACAGAGATGGCTGGGCCTGGTGGCTCATGACTGTAATCCCAGCACTTTGCGAGGCTGAGGCGGGCGGATCATGAGGTCAGGAGATCGAGACCATCCTGGCCAACACGGTAAAACCATCTCTACTAAAATACAAAAAATTAGCCGGGCATGGTGGTGCACACCTGTAGTCCCAGCTACTCGGGAGGCCGAGGCAGGGAAATTGCTTGAACACAGGAGGTGGAGACTGCAGTGAGCTGAGACCGCACCACTGCACTCCAGCCTGGTGACAGAGTGAGTCTCCATTTCACAACCACCACCAACCACAAACCCAAACTACCTGCTGTTGAGACAGCATTTAAAAAAATTTGTGTTTGCAAATATTGTAATGGTTATGTGGTTATTTTAGCTAAATACCACGTGTCTCCTATAAAAAGTCTCATATCAGCAATTGGGCCTCCTCTTCTGACACTCAACAACAGTTCTAAGAAATAAATATATAAGAAATACAACTTGGGTCAACTATGTGTGAGCCTTCCTCACCCCCAGTCTCTTATTATTAAATATTATTATTTTAGAGACGGGCACTTGCTCTGGTGCTCATGTTTCTGTGCAGTGGCATGATCATAACCCACTGCAACCTCAAACTCCTCAGCTCAAGCAATCCTCCCAATTTAGCCTCCTGAGTAACTGGGACTATGGGTGTGCACAAGCACTGCTCCTGGCTACTAGTCAATTACTTAGACATAAGAAAACAACACATACTGGAAAGAGTACAGACAGTTCCTGGGAACAACTATATAGACTGAAACCCAAGCTTAATCCATGCCACTATCATATGTATAGGGTTGCAGATAAAATGCAGGAAACTAAAATCAAATTTCAGGTAAATAACATAACTTTTTTTCTGGTATATGTGCCATATTTCATTATTTATCTGAAATTCAAATTTATTTGGGTGTCTTGTATTTCTGTTTGCTAAATCTGGCAACCCAACCCATTTCAAGAAACATGTCCCAAGTAGAATGTGACCAACATAGAAAAACTGCATTCAAAGAAGGAAACTGGGGTCTGGACCTTTCAAGGCATGGGAGTCTACTTAAGTACCAAATAGGTAGACAGGGACCAACATCATATAACACACTTTGCAGTAAGTCTACAAGGAATGCATTGGCTGTGGCCAACATTAATGTCAGCCTTCAATTGATTCAGAAATTAGAATTCTTCCGGTAGTGGCTGCACCCTTCTTTCACCAGAGCTCTGCCACTCTATCAGGACAATCTGGTTACTCAAGGTGCAACCATAAAGCCCATCTAGGGTCTTTTTTGATGGAAGATGGCCATACCCTTGGGCTGTTCCACTTGTTTGGGTACCTCTCAAAGGAAGTTGCACCTACTGGTCCATTGCTTAATTTATTGTAAACCAAAACCATCAGCTGTTACACTGGAGTGTCAGGTCCCACAGCTGATACCACAGATGGAAGGGTGAATTAGGCATAGGCGAGCAGTTAACCCAAACTTAACAATTTCCCCCCAAATAAAACTATAGTACCAGCTCCTTGTTAACTGCAACACTCATTTTAGGAGTTTCATCTGGTTTGTTGCTAATTTGATAAACTAGCTTGGTTGCTGTGTATACTAGGAAGTTAGTTTTAATTTTGTTAGGCTAACCAGTATCCTGAGTCCCTTCTGAATGATTATTGTTGTATACAGCCTAACTCCCCTAATGATCCCAGGAATTTTCATATCACGTGTCATGTCAGAATCATGTTTTCCCAAATGAACTGCCCAAATTCCAGTCAAATTCCTGTTTTATGATTCAACTTGAAACTGCTGTTAACATTTTTAACTGCCTCCATAGTTTAGAGGCAATAACCCTATAGCTGTCTTCCTGTTGTTACACTGTTATACTCCATTTTTTTTTTTTTTTTTTTAAACCAGGTACCAGTGTAACACCAACACTCTGGGAGGCTGAGGTGGGAGGATCGCTTGAGCTCAGGAGTTCCCGACCAGCCTGAGTGAAACTGCGTCTACAAAGAAATACAAAAATTGGCCTGTGTGGTGGTGTGCACCTGTAGTCCACAGCTACCAATGAAGTTAAGGTGGATCGCTTGAGCCTGGGAGGTCGAGGCTGCGGTGAGCCAAGATCATGCCCCTGCACTCCAGCTTAGGCAAGAGTGAAACCCTGTGTCAAAAACATAAATAAAAAATGAAAACCAGGCATTCATTTTCCACATCTCATTGAGAAGAGCTGGTCATAGCTCTCACAGAAGATGGGAAGCCAGCAAGTGTCAGGTCACTGTGGTATATCCTCATCCTTTCCATTTCTTGGTCTCAGTTGCAAACTTTTACAATAAGTCTCACTGCTGCTGCTAATTGAAAGGAAGAGCTTGGTAAACTGCATGATTAGCAGACTCAAATATGTAGTCATTAACTCGACTTTATTTAAAATTATTTGAGACACAGCATAGAGATTTTTCTTTTAGCAGCAGCAAGTTGACATAGAAGCACTGGTGGTTGGTCCAGAGAATGTAACTCCCTCAGTTCAATAGATATCACTGGTGGACAGGTATGTTACCAGCTTGCAGTTATCTCATGAAGTCTGCGAAGCTATCCAGATTTCTTAGGCTGTTCTATATATCCTAGCTACCTGAGCAAAACACTTTTGGCCCTGATCTTTGTGCCACTGCCTTGTGATTAGCAGATATAATTTAAATCTTTGTACAAAGTATCTATATATTTTCTCCATTTCCTTGGGTTAGTATCATTGTGGGGGTTTAATTGAAGTGTGTCCTCCACATGAATCTTCATTACATGTGGATGGCTGCTCCATTCAATTCTTTTATGATTCTCCACTATAAGCTATTTTCAATATGTGAAGGGCCAACATATGGATTAGGGTTTAGGTTTATTTAGTATGACCCTAGATAGCAGAAATGGCTTGGGGTAATAGATAGGTTCATATATTTTAAAACTAATTTCCTATGTGTAGTAATCTTATTTAGTTTTACATTCCCAGTGTCTGTACTAGAGTAGGCACTTCTCCATAGCAATATTGGATGAATGGCTAAATTTCTAACAAGAGATATTTAAAACTAACAGTCTGCTCCAAAAGACATGTTCTTTAACACTGGAGCCAAAAGTAGAAAGCCAGATGCAAGCCAACTTACGCGTAAGAAAATAACCCAGGTGACTTCTAAAGTCTTTAAATGCTTTAGCTATTTACACTAATATCAAAACATTTTCATCAGACTTTTTTTTTTTTTAATTTTTATATGGACAGGTGTGATAGAAGGCCCAGCAGGAAGGGCTTCTATCCCCCAGAGGAGACATATCATATGCCCTCCTGCCATGCATGTATGGATTTTTTCCTTTGCTTAGGAAGCAGATGGGATTAAAAGACCTGATTATGGTCTTTGAGGCTCAAGGTATCTGAACTGTTTTAATAAAAATGTTGCCTATGGCTAGGTGCGGTGGCTCACACCTGTAATCCCAGCACTCTGGGAGGCTGAGGCAGGTAGATCACCTGAAGTCAGGAGTTAGAGACCAGCTTGACCAATTGAGAAACCCTGTCTCTACTAAAAATACAAAATTAGCCGGGTGTGGTGACACATGCCTATAATCCCAGCTACTTGGGAAGCTAAGAAGAATTGCTTGAACCCGGGAGGTGGAGGTTACGGTGAGCCAAGATTGTGCCATTGCACTCCAGCCTGGGCAGCAAGAGCAAAACTGTCTCAAAAAAGAAAGAAAGAAAGAAGAAGAAAAAAAAAGTTGCCTATCTGCACTGAGAAAGTAAAAGACAGTTAATGTCCACTGGTTTAGAAATAATTTCCTTACTCCTTTGATAAATATTTCTATAAAGAGAGGATAAATTCAACTTTTTATCCTAATTATGGTGACTGCATTTAACCAGAAGCCAACATAGTGAGTGCAAAGGTAGTAAATTCATTTCCAAACCCAGTGTTTATGCCACACAAAAAGTTAACTTAAGGCTTATTTAGGTACCTGTTATTTTGTGCAACCTGGAATTACTTAAAATATATAAACAAATAAGCTCACTTTGAATCTTGACTGAATATCAGACATTTTCTTCTTCAAGTGCGTTTCTTCTCTAGAGACGTCAAGTCATCTCCTGTCAGACGTACTATATAGATTCAGGTACTGTGTCTATTAACTCTATTCGGTACTTAGTGAATGTTGAGTATGTCTTAAGAAAAGTAGGATCTATTTCATTTGTTGAGGACAAATGACTATACGCTGTTCAACATGTACAAAGCTATTGGTTTATTCAGCTGCCAAGCTGTGGAAAGGCTTCCTTTCGAAGTGAAGAGCAAAAATGCATTCATGAGCAAGGCACTTTTATACACACACCAAGAGAGAAAAAAGAACATATTATGAACACATAAACATCAACATAGGTTAATATTCAGACCTCTTGCCTACCTCCTCCCACCTCCCCTTAAACAAAAAAAAAAAAAAAAAGGAAAGAGTTTCCTGTAACATTTTAGAAACCAGTTTCACAGAATATCTACATAGGAACAATTTCTGATACATTCAGTTACACTAACAATATGATATGGTTTCAGGTCAATAATTTCCACTAACAAATACTTTTATCTACAATTCCCTCTTTTTTTCCTTTAGACAACTAAGGCTCAGCAGAAATATTCATTAGGTTATAAGCATTCTCTCTTCTTAAAATTGCTATATATTTACATAATTTATGATTCCTAACTGCCTTTTTTTTTTTTTTCCTTGAGACGGTGTCTTGCTGTTGCCCAGGCTAGAATGCAGTGGCGCGATCTCGGCTCATTGCAACCTCCACCTCCCAGGTTCAAGCAATTCTCCTGCCTCAGCCTCCCAAGTAGCTGTTGATTACAGGTGCACGCCACTACGCCCGGCTAATTTTTGTATTTTTAGTAGAGATGGGTTTTCACCATGTTGGCCAGGCTGGTCACGAACTCCTGATCTCAAGTGATCCACCTGCCTCAGCCTCCCAAAGTGTTGGGATTACAGGTGTGAGCCACCGTGCCTGGCCTGCTTCAATTTTTTGATGCCACCTTGTAAACAGCACTTAATTATGGAGAATAGGAAAAAGCAAAACTAAAATAAGAGGATATATATATATATGTATATATATATATACACACACACATACACTTTTCACAATCTCTTTTCTGATTCCCTTTAGATGCCCAGTCTACCAGGACCACACAGATTTCATTTTATTTGTAGAGTGTATGAAAAGATTTAATAGTCTCATGCATTTTATTTTATGTATACTGATTTCTATGTTTTGACTCATTTAAATAAAAAAAACAAGCCTCATTTACAAGGGCATATACTCTTCCTTGTTTGGCCAAAAGAAAATCTATAGCTAAATCTACTTAGAAAAACAATGCTGCTGAAACTCTTAACTTCAGATTGTATTAGGCTGAGATTTTCTAATAAGAAGGTTCTTTAAAATTAGAGGGGTTCCTGACGTTTGCAATGGATGTGGAAAGTACTTGAACTTTTACTCCAGGAAATGCTATACAGACTAAAATTTTAATCCATTAGCAGTTAATACTGAAAGCAGAAATGCTCTCTTAATCAATTTCCATTAATCTTTTGAAAGGTATTTTATTTACTCTTGACAAAAGTCTGAGTACCAAGATTCAGGAAACATATTCTCTACAGAACAGGTGTTTCTTTAATCCCAAGGGATGATCTTATAGGCTGATTTAGCCAGAGACAGCCTGGTGGGAGACTGATATAGAACGTTCATGATGTAATTGTAAGTGCCATAGTAAGTTTGGAGTAGTACAGGCTAAGCTTAAAATTGTACTCCTCCCTGCCGCTCCCAGCCCCCTGCCAAAAAAAGAAAAAATAAAAGGAACCCTAAAGAGTGTCCTATGTAGGCACATCTATATAAAAGCTGGGAAAGAAATCCCCATCCCTGCCATTTCCCTTTGTGTAGTTACTCAATTTAATTCAACTACCTCCATAGAAATGCATGTTAGAGAAGGGTATGCTCAGAAAGGTATTACTGTGGGTAGCTAACTTCTAGCTTTCAATAATGGCTGTTCTGAAGTCTGGATAATAAAAGGGGTGGTGGTCTACTTTTCTTCATTAATAATCAGATATCTCATTAAAGCCATTCAGAAAGGCAGAATAAATTGGGATGGGTAGGGTGAGAAGTGAGTGTGAAGAATATTCAACTAGCTTTTGTAACATGGTCCCCTTAACTAATTCTCCATTGGTATTTGTTGTTGTTGTTTTGAGACTGAGTCTTGCTCTGTCACCCAGGTTGGAGTGCAGTGGCATAATCTTGACTCACCGCAACCTCTGCCTCCCTGATTCAAGTGATTCTCCTGTTTCAGCCTCCCGAGTAGCTGGGATTACAGGCATGCACTGCTGCGCCCAGCTGATTTTTTTTTTCTATTTTTAGTAGACGGGATTTCGCTGTGTTGGCAAGGCTAGTCTCAAACTTCCGACCTCAGAAGATCCACCCACCTCAGCCTCCTAAAGTGTTGGGATTACAGGCGTGAGCCACCACGCCTGGCCTTGATATTATCATTTTATCCACAGGGTTTGTCAAAGGCTATCCTCTTTGGCTTGCCAGGGCATAAGATAGTTTGACTGAGAAGACATTAGTGGGCTGTGTAATGACTAACTTTGTACCCCTTCCTCAGTTCGCAACATCAGAGATATCACAGCAAATGGTAGATCTTTACAGTGATGCAGTTAGGAGTTTGTTAACTGCCTTTTGGAAGTCAGTGTAAGAATAAGTAGTGTTGATGGGTTCAGTACGAGTTGTTTCCTTAACTGTTTTAGTCAGCCAGCCACAGCAACACCCAGAAACACAAGAATTAGGGATCTGTTTTAGGTATTCAGGTATGGGAGTGGCTCTACTCAATGTTCGGCTTAGCTGTTTGGTGGCAAATTGCAGTGCTCCATTTAGAGTGGCATGATCTCTAGAGAGCCGGCTGGGACTTGTAAGAGGCTTTTGAAAAGGTGGGACTCCACAAGAGGCCAGAGGGGGCCATTCAGGAATTGGTTCCAGTTTGGGGACACAGTGGGAACAATGGGAGAGTCTTAGACCTATCTCTCGAAGTATATGGACTGGTGTGCTTGGATCCAAGAGTTTAGCATGATACAACCAGGAATTAGGATTTAAAGGTTTCCAAGTTGTGGAATATTTTAAAAGGCACTTAACCTGCCAGGCAAGACTCTCAAGAGGCGATAAGTTGGGTACCATGGAGTCCTCTTCTTCAGAGGAATCCCACTCTTCCCCAGAACTCTCATTTAGGTAGCTAATGTTTTCTTCTTCCTCACTTTCTGAATCTGACAAGTGGTCAGGAGAGGGATTTCTAGGACCCATCTGAATGAAACAGAGTAAGGAACCAGAAAAAGGTAATAATCTAAAGCCAGCAGAACACTTACTAACACTGGCAAATAGAAATAAGAGATGAAAAATCCTTTCGCCAAGATTAATTTGTCTTTCAGTCCATTATGCACATAGAGTATGCTTGCGGCCCACACCACTGTGCTGTTCTTCAAGATTATGTTGTATATTCTTCACTTACAAAGAAGACATCTTAGTTTTCAGGACCAGTTCAGTGTGTAAAAGTATTTAGTCACTTACCAGTGGCACAGGTCAGAGTATCTCCTTCAAATCCTGGCTACCCAAGAATACAAGGGGTCCTCATCTAGGCAAGCTGATTTACTTAGCATAGTCCCAATTGGTAGTGGTACTGTGAAGAGACACTTTTTGTGCTGTTTTGCTGGCAGTGATATTATATCTACTTGACAACGAAAAGAAGCTCAGTAGTTGTCTTGGTTGTCCGCTGGTATAGCAACTTTTGTGCAGTGGGGACTGATGGGATGAGCTGTCAAGAACATCTGGTGTAAGAGGATCCGATGCTTTCCATAGGTGACGTAAATGCCCTTGGAAACTGGTGATTTAGCTGTTGGACTATCTGGAAAGGTAGCCTTAACCTGTGAATGAGAAGACTAGAGACATGATATTAAATCCTGAAAGCACTGGATAACATTATTGCCTACCTAACCTCAGGATATCTAAAATCAGAACAAATGCTGAGCAAGAAGTCTTACAGACTCTTCCCTCTCTATCTCATAGGCTTAGGCCAATTTACCTGTTGGTAATAGCTCTTACAATCACAATATTGGGGAGGAAAGTCTGGGGCCATTTTAATTCTTTGTTGGTACAAAACTGGGCCAGTTTGTATGCAGTTTTAGCCCAGAAAATTACTTTTGCAAAAGCTGATCCCTTATGTCCCAAACTCCAAATAGAGAGCTCTAAAAGGTATTTATTTATTTTTATTTTATTTTTTTTACCTTCAGAGGTGCTTGTTGGAATTAGTTTTAGGGGGCCTGTCCTGGTGGTAGAGCTGCTAGATGTTAGGACTCTTGCTGGGACCTCAGAAGTTGTGATCCTATGACCAATTCTATATAAGCTGTTCCACAAAAAAGAAAAAAGCATGAAAACTGACCAGTTCCTTTTATAAAGATAACAAAAATAAATTCCAAACTTAGAGATGAACCAAACAAGAAAAGTATAGGCTCACTTCACTTGCAAAATCCTAAATATCACTTAACAGAATCCAACAGTACATTAAAAAGAATATTATCAAATACAGCCTATCCCAGGAAAGTAAGAATAGCTCAAATTATAAAAAATGTACAAATTACCACAACTAAAGGAAAAAAAGAGATCATTATATTGAATGTGGATAACCTTTGTTAGTTCCTGACCAACATGTATTTATGCTTTAAAAGACAAAACAAAACATTTTTACTAAACTAGAAGGAGAATGTAACTTTCTTAACTTGGTAAAGGTTATCTACCAAAATCTTTAAGCAAACATTATCCTGAATAAGATGAGATACATTTCCTTTAAAAGTGAAGTCAGGGGCAGGGCACAGTGACTCATGCTTGTAATCCTAGCATTTTGGGAGGCCAAGGGTGGAGGACCACTTGAGGTCAGGAGTTCAAGACCAGCCTGGGCAACATAGCAAGACCCTGTCTCTACAAAAAAATTTAGCCAGGTATGGTGGTGTGTGCCTTTAGTTCTAGCTACTTGGGAGGCTGAGGCAGGAGGATTGCTTGAGCCCAGGAGTTGGAGGCTGCGTGGTGAGCTATGATCACACTGCTGTACTCTAGTCTGGGTGACAGAATGAGACTCTTCTCAACAACAACAACAACAACAACAACAAAGTGAAATTAGCTAAAGATGACCATGTTGACTGAGACTGATACTGTCTGACACAGGACGGAAAGTCCTAATCAATGTTTTTCTTTTTGGAAAAAGATACGTTAAGAATTAGAAGAGATAAAACTATTAGTTTACAGATGATTATCATCTAATTAAAAAAAAACAGAGTTCAACAAGTTTCCTGATCTGAGATTAACCTATGAATATCCATTAATTTAATTACTTATATAACACTTATTATTTGCCATGTACTACTCTAGTAACTGCACAAATGTTAACTATTTTAAAATTCTTCTAACAACCGTAAAAGGTGGTACTTTTATTGTCCCCATCTTACCTGTGGATTAAGTTACGTGACCAAAGTCATTCATCTAGTAAGTCACAGGGCTAGTGTTTCAACTCAGGCACTGTTAACTTTTATACTAGCAATACTAACTAGACCATATATAAAGACATTTCACAGAAGGAAAAACAAACAACAAAAACCTAATCCTATAAAGAACCTAGGAACTAATCATTAATATATAAGATCTAATAAACAATATAGAAGATAATTTAAAATACAGACATTCCATGCTCTTGGATGGAACAAATATCATAAAGATATCAACTTTCTCCCTATTAATTTATACAATTCCAATCAAAATTTTAAGGAACTCTATATAAAGGTTATATAGAAAGAATAAAATTCCACATATAGCCAAATGAACTGTTTAAACAGAAGAGTAAGGGAGTTCCTATTCTTCAAGGTATGTACTATGACTAACGTCACAGAAATTAAAATAGGGTAGCATTAGTGTAAGAACAGACAATAGTCCAAAAGAGCAGAAAAGAGCTTAGAAACAGAGTTATATATAATTTGGGAATGTAATATAAAATAAGGTTGGTACATAAACTAAGGGTGAATGGATATGTTTAGTACATAATATTGGTACAACTGGCTCACTATATTAAAAAAAAGTAAAACTATTGGAACAAGAATTAACAAAAAATTAAGAACAAGGTTAAGAAAAAAAAAGAAAAGCAAAACCATGTAATACCTATACATATAATGACATGTATAAGGGAGGATTCATGATGGATCAAAGATCTAAATGGGGATGGTAAAACCATACAGTTAGTTAAATATAATACAGAATATCTTTGTGAAATGAGGCCAGGGAAAGACTTCTTAAACAAAAAAGCATAAAGCACCAGACCAAAAAATGAATTTAATAACATCACAATTAATCATTTCTGGACTGAACTAAAGATACCAAGGACAAAGTTAAATCAATTTTTAAGAAAGATAGCAACTTCAATAAAGAAACGAGCAAAGGACAAAGACATCCAAATTATAGAAGAGAAAATCCCAAAGCATGAACAGTATGATCACATTAACAGGCTGGCAGCACTACTTAGGCAAACTATTTGCACATCTCATGATCTAGCAATCCTACTTTTGGGCATAGATAGCAAATAAATTCCTGTAAGAACATGTATGAAGATATACCCTGAAGCTACATCTGTGATGACAGGAATTAGAAGCATTCCAGGTTCCTATCCCTAGAGAAGCGGACTGGTAAAATGTGGTGGAAACACATTCCAAGTATATATAGCAACATGGGTGGCCTTTAAAGGCATAGCTTTACATGAGAAAAGAAACAGTATCAATGTGTCGTTTATGCTACTCTGTACGGGGCATTTCCAAAATTAAAGTCAGTGGACATTTTCATTATCGAATACACTGAGTTGTGCTAATAAGGTCATATGGTATGGCTTCAGGTGAGCAATTTTCCTCTAATGAGTATTTCTCTGGCTTTCACACACTCCTAGCACAGTGTCTGGCATATATGAGTGGCTCAGTAAATGTATCTGAAACAATCAGAGAATGGCAAAGGCTTGCAGTAAGTAACTACCACAAGCAAGTTCTATTTTACTCCAGGGAGAGAACAGTTCCCAAGTTATAGCTTGGTGATTTGGTAATGTTAGACAAAGACAAATGAGATAATTTTTTAAGGCAAGATCAACATATGATGCTACTACAGCAATATAAAGGAAACTGCTTATACCTTTAAGAAGAAACAATGTAATACTTCTTAGTTTATAATACTATAATACTGTGCTAGGAGTGTGTGAAAGCCAGAGAAATACTCATTAGAGGAAAATTGCTGACCTGAAGCCATACCATATGACCTTATTAGCACAACTCAGTCTTTATTAACTGAGACAGGAGAAGCTGTTGGCTTTTAATTGCGCTGTCCTCTAATATTTTTGCTATTTTGACTTCAACCAGATTGCACCTGTGAGATTACTAATTGGCTATACTTCAGTTATTATGTTACTCAGAAAATTTTTAAAAAGGCTCTTACTTTCCCATAATTGTTTTTGTTCTGTTTCACAGTACGGAAGTTAGGAAACATGTAAGCTTTAAGGCAGTATACTATGTTGTTTAAATTTAATCTAGCATCTTTAAAAAAATATTTTCAGATTATAATATCAAAAAATACTGAACCCCTCCCCACATGGCTTTAACCATTGAAAAAAAAACAACAAAAACAAACCTAACCAAAATATAGTTAGGCTGACCTCTGGTGGCCAGATGTCTCATTCTTCCGTAACTGACAAAATGGTGTGATGTCTCTGTTGGTGAGACAGCCAAGTTGAATACAATAAAGAAATACTAGCTGGCTCACGCCTGTAATTCCAACACTTTGGGAGGCAAAGGCGGGTGGATCACCTGAGGTCAGGAGTTTGAGACCAGCCTGGCCAACATGGAGAAACCCGTCTCTATTAAAAATACAAAAAAGTAGCCAGGCGTGGTGGTGAACGCCTGTAACCCAGCTACTTGGGAGACTGAGGCAGGAGAATTACTTGAACCTGGGGAGGCAGAGGTTGCAGTGAGCCAAGATTGCGCCATTGCACTCCAGCCTGGGCGACAGAGCAAGACTCTGTCTCAAAATAAAAATAAAGATAAATATTAGAAACGTCACAAAGCAAAATTATGGGCAACACAAATGTTACCACATTCTTATCTTAACTAGCAGTTGAATATCTATAAAGTTTGAGGAATTAAGCAGGAGAATGGATAAGGTATGGCATATTAATACAATGGAGTACTATAGCAACCTGTCTGTGTCGCAGTTTCCTCATCTTAAAAGAAGATCAAAGTTATCCTACAGGGTTTGTGAGCAATAAACAAAGTAAAGGGCTTAGAATGATAAAGGTCAATCACGTGCAAGTTACTATTATTAATATATCAATATGAACCACAGCAATATTGATTGAAAAAAGCCAGAGGCACATATAATTATTCATTTAATGGTTAAAACATGCAAAATAGTACAATATCCTCATTCAGGGATTTATTTAGTCATTAACATAAAAAAATGTGTCATTAATATATAAAAATCTGCATGGTAAAAGTTAACAGTAAATTAAGAAAATCCATTACTTCTTCGGAGTGAAGGTAATTCAAAACGAGAAAGATGTACAGGTGGCTTTAGTAATGTTCTATTTCTTCAGCTGGCAGTAGGTTACTGAGGTGTAGGAGAGGGAAAAACGGCTTCCCTCCATCCTCCCAGGTTCTTTGGCTGGGTTACAAATTAACTTGACATAAACATTAACAAGAAAAAAAACCCGTACTTAACTACACATGCAGAGGAGTCCCACCATGGTCAGATGATTGAAGATTATACAGCATCCTACGCTACTCAAGAAATGGTGGTTTGCGGCTTTCTGGGGGATGGTTGGCCACAAAGTTGTGGAAACGTGAGGGGAGGAAATAAACGGTGAATAAAAGTTGTCTTGATATGCAGATAAAATCTCCCAGGTAACAAAAATTATCGCAGAGCTGCCCTCTTCGTGATACAGATGCTTTACTGATGTATATTTCCTCTGTAGATGTAAATTTCTTTTACAACAGGACAGATTTTCAGAGTGACTCCTGTGTCTGCATTTTATCAGAATACCAGCTCAAAATATACCCTAGAAGTATACTGTAGGGTGGCATATTCTGTTCTCCTACAGTCTTATTTTTGGATGGTGCATCCTGAGATCCAACAGAAATTCTGCCTGATATAATTTCATTTAAAATTTAAAAACCTAGTTTCTACTCTTCTTTATTTTAACCAATACCCGAAAGACCTTTCCATTCTCTTGAGTTCTCCCTTAATACACTGTCCTTATGCCCGCTTGTAAACAGGGCCTCGACAGCTGCATATCTACAAACGGCAATAGCTAAGTTAGCCCGCACCCCCTTCGCAGCGATCCCCGGGCCGCCTGCACGCCCTGCGGAACCTCGCAGTCGGCTTCACCAGGGCAGGGACTAAGGCCTTCAAAAGACCGCATCCGTCTCCACTAACCTCGGGTCGCCCAGCTTCGCGGACCCAGCAGCTTCTCCCTTCTCAGACGCGGCCGGGCCTCCGGAACGCGCTACGAACTTTCCTTTGTCGCCGTCTCTCGAAACGGAGCCCTCGTGTGGGGATCCCCCGCCCTTTGGCCACAAGGGAGGTTGTTATCTTCGGCAGATCTCCCGTTCTCACCCTTGGAGGATCGCTTCTTCTTTCTCGCCTCACGCTCAACCGCACTACCCAGCTAGGCCTAACACTAGCAACCCTTCCCCTCCCGCGGCTAGGCCACTCCACTCCGCTCCCGCGCCGACACTACTTCCGGCCGAGTCAAGGTCCCTCCCCCTTAAAAACGCCACTTCCCTCCGTGAAAACTGTTGGACAAGGTTGAACCTAGACGCATGCGCCCAAAGCGCAGGGTGTGAGATGGGTGGACCCATCGCTTCCCGCTCTCTCCTCCCAGAGCGCTTGCGGCAGTCTCGCGGGATTTTCCCCTCTCGCGGCAATTATTTGAACGTTCGGGCGGTAAAGACTCCCGGGGCTGTCCGAGAAGACTGCGGAGAGCTCTGCCTCTGGGTTGGCTTGCGGGCAGGCTGTAGCCGAGCGCGGGCAGGACTCGTCCCGGCAGGGTTCCAGAGCCATGGGAGCGGAAAAGAGGCTGCTGTCGATTAAGGAGGCCTTTCGGCTGGCGCAGCATCCGCACCAGAACCAGGCGAAGCTGGTGGTGGCGCTGAGCCGCACCTACCGCACGGTAAGCGCGCCCGGCCCTGGCCGCCGCCCCTCGCCCGCCCCGGCCCGCCCTCCCTCAGGGGCCCTCCGTGGCCCTCGGGCTCGGCGCACCGTGACTCCAGCCTTGTTCACCTTCGCGACTCACTTCATAGGGACCACCTGAGGTTCGGAGAAGTCAGGGATTTACCCGAGGTCGCCTGCGCCCAGGCCAGAAAGACTCGGAAGTCTGGGCGTCATTCACACGGGCCCCGCCTTGGCTTTTCTGAGCCGACACCCCCAGCCTCTGGGCGGCGTGGACCGTTATTCCTTAATCTGATTGTGAACGTGGAGAGAAGCATTTACAACCACCGAGGCTATCAGACATCAAATATTGAACCGCAGAGTGGATCCTGAATGCGGGGGTTCGGTGGTCGTTGCCCCTGGGGTCATCGTTCCCCGCCGACCGTCAAATGATTCTACCCTCGTCCCACGGTTACATTGAATCCAATCACCAAATACCAAATTAATCGTTAGGGCCTGGCCATTCTTATTTATGTACGTTACTATTTGTTTGTTTTGAGTGGAACCTTGAGAAGACTAGAACAATTAATTTGGGGAAGCTGAATTATCTTGAGGTCCAAGAAAAATTGTAAGTAAACATCGCAGGACTTTGAGGATATGAGATAGGATGTGCAGGTTATCTCATAAAGAAGCTGCTGGTGATAGGAAGAGATAGGAAGACCTGAATATGAGAAATATAAAAGGCAGTATTGATTTTGGGTTGTTGATGAAGAAGCGTATTTGTAATGTACTAAAGGCTTATTGAGAATTCAAAGGTATTGAAAAAAACAATCAAAGGAATCTTTTTACTGTCAAAAGTCAAGCTCGTGTACTCCCATTATAGCCTGGAGAGAAATTCATGCAAATTGATTGCCCTTTTGCTGGTTTGGATAATTAAGAGTTTACTAAATAAAGATTTTAATTTGTCTGCATTATTATGGCTAGTGCTTTCAGAAGTCTTAGGGTGATGTTGGGAATAAAGGATTTCTGTCGGTGCAGTTTATGAAGGGTTTCTTTTGTCTTTCAGATGGATGATAAAACAGTTTTTCATGAGGAGTTCATACATTACCTTAAATATGTTATGGTGGTCTATAAACGTGAACCAGCTGTGGAGAGGGTAATAGAATTTGCAGCAAAGTTTGTTACCTCATTTCACCAATCGGATATGGAAGATGATGAGGAAGAGGAAGATGGTGGCCTTTTAAATTATTTGTTTACTTTTCTCTTAAAGGTACTATGAAAATGATAGCTTTGGGGAGGGATTTTAGAAAATTTTGCCACTTAGAGTCGTGGGAGTTTGTATGTTTTTGACAATGAAATATCTAGTGATTTAAAAAATCTGAATGAGTCTACGTTTTATGGGAAATATTAGAATTATCATTATGATTAAAAAGTGGACTTTAACTCCAACATTAAATTTTTAATGACCTCTTTAAACCAGTTCTCCTATGTTTATTTTAAATGAGTTCTGTATTTTAGAAGCTGCTACACAGAGGACTATGTAACTTAGCAAAGACTTCTTTCAGACTGTTTAGTTTGAGACTGTATAAAATATATATTTGCTATACATATGGACCAAGGTAGCATTATAAGTTCTCTTCAGGAAATGAATTGTTGTTGTAACTTCTTGCATTCTGAATATATAGAGTTCAGATAATATTGATTATTTGGGAGTGGTATGTGACTATGAATAAGTTTTGATTTGTTTCTGTTTTAGTCTCATGAAGCAAACAGCAATGCAGTGAGATTTAGAGTGTGCCAGCTCATAAACAAGCTTTTGGGAAGTATGCCAGAAAATGCTCAGATTGATGATGATGTGTTTGATAAAATTAATAAAGCCATGCTTATTAGATTGAAAGATAAGATTCCAAATGTGAGAATACAGGCAGTTCTGGCGCTTTCACGACTTCAGGATCCCAAAGATGATGAATGCCCAGTGGTTAATGGTGTGTGTAGTTTCCTAAATCTTTTTCAGATTTGTTGATTTTGTTAAATTCTCAGTATTTGAAACTTTTTATTATGGTCTATACATATGAAGAGTATCAGTAATTAATATATGATTCAGATAAAAAAAAAAAAACACGTAAGTAGCAACCACCCTGCTTAAAAAAAATAATCAGTACTTGCATCCTATCCCAGCTGCATCCCTGTCCCTCAGAAGTAACTATTATCCTCAGTTTTGGGTTAATTAGTCTCTTGCTTAAATTAAAAAAAAATTTTTTACATAAATCACATATGTCTATCTTAATGTTTTCCTATCATTTTGTGTAAATCATGCTGTATGTATATATTTAGCAGCCAGTTATATTTCTATATAATACCTGTTACTGTGTTTTGCCCATTTTTTCATTGGGTTTTTAATTTAAAATACTATTTAAAAAATTTCATTTGCGTTCTTTATATATTTTGAAAAGAAATCCTTGGGTCATATGAATTGTATATCTCTTTCTGCTTTAGGTGGCTCATTGGGGTATCATTGTTTCACTCCCTTTGGGATATCTTTTTTTTTGAACAGAAATTCTTATGTCAAAAATATAAATCTCTGCCATTATCACTGGTATATTTATCACTATAGTAGTTGGTATTTTTTTTGCTGTTAAAATATACCCATAATAATATTGTGTAAAACATAGATATTTGTTTTTTTTTTTTTGAAAAGGTAGCTGCTCTATTTTTTTTTAAATTTTTTTTTATTATTATTATACTTTAAGTTCTAGGGTACATGTGCATAACGTGCAGGTTTGTTACATATGTATACTTGTGCCATGTTGGTGTGCTGCACCCATCAACTAAACATAGATATTTGATAGTCAACATGTACTTAATAATTGAGTGGGAAAGATGTGAGAAGTACAGATAAACATATTTAAATATAAGAAATGAGTTTGTTTCAATGAATAAAACCAAAAAATATTTCCTTTTAGGTCTCATTAAAAAACCAAAATAATGGGCCCTTATAAAGCCATTATCAGTTTAAAATAAACTGCTATATTAAGCTTTCTCTTAAATACTGAGGAGTAGCACAGACATAATCTTTATGATTAATTTACCATGACTGTTAGGGCTATTTGCTTTCACTTTTGGCCTTAGAGCCAGTCCGTTGACTAATTCCCCCTTGTGTCTTTAGAAGGGAAGTTCGTGACCTGTGCAGCAGTGACTCAGGCCTGTAATCTCAGCACTTTGGCTCCAACCTGGGCAACATAGCGAGAAGGAAGTTGGTGGGAAAAAAGCTTAATGTGTAAGGCTAAAAAAAAGACATTATTTCTCTTATAGATGGGTTCTCACTCAGGCCGGATAGAAGAGGTGCGGCCTCAAACTCCTTGGCTTAAGTGATCCTTCCACCTCAGCCCCCTAAGTAACTGGAATCGCCACTACTATGCCTAGCTAATTTTTATTTCAAAATTATTTGGTAGAGACAGGGGTCTTGCTATATTGCCCAGGCTGGTCTTGAACTCTTGGCTTCAAGCTCTTCACCTACCTTGGCCTCCCAAGTGCTGGTTATAGGCATTAGCCATCGTGCCCAGCCTATCTTTATCATATTAAAGGCATTTTAAAATATCAAAATGTGTGTTATTTTATGACTATAGTTAAATAAATAATTTCTTCAGTACCAAAATGTATTGCTTTATTTTTAGCATATGCTACTTTGATTGAAAATGATTCAAATCCAGAAGTTAGACGGGCAGTGTTATCATGTATTGCACCATCAGCAAAGACTTTGCCAAAAATTGTAGGGCGCACCAAGGATGTGAAAGAGGCTGTCAGAAAGCTGGCTTATCAGGTAAATAAGTTCAGTGTCTTGTGTTGGCATATTCTTAAGGGACAAGAAGCCATTTTCTTAAAGTGCCTTTGAAAAATACTTGGCATGTAATAATTTCTTCAATTGAGGTTTTATGGAGAACACAGGTGATTTAGGTAGAATCTTACTGTATTAAGTGTGTTACCAGGTATTAATGTTGGAGATCCTGGGTAATTTTCTAAGATGGTGATGTTCTTATGAAATCTGTAAATTGTGTTGAGGTTAATGACCATCTTTATAAATTATTTTTAAGGTTTTAGCTGAAAAGGTTCATATGAGAGCTATGTCCATTGCTCAGAGAGTAATGCTCCTTCAACAAGGTCTTAATGACAGATCAGGTAAGATAAACAACTTTATATATACAAAACTTTAGTAGATTTTGAGGTTAGACTTAACAAGGTTTAGGAAAAAAGTGTCAAATCAGGTCAAGTAAGCCTGCCAGTCCCATGAACCTGGTGAAATTTATCTTGATGTATTATGTAGAAAACATAGGGCTAAAGATCTTGATATGTATATATTTTTGAGACGGAGTCTCGCTCTATCACTGAGACGAGTACAGTGGCTCCATCTTGGCTCACTGCAATGTCCGCCTTCTGGTTTCAAGTGATTCTCCTGCCTCAGCCTCCTGAGCACCTGGGATTACAGGTGCACATCACCATGCCTGGTTAATTTTTATATTTTTGTAGAGACGGGGTTTCACCATGTTGGCCAGTCTGGTCTTGAACTCCTGACCTCAAGTGATCCACCTGCTTCGGCCTCCCAAAGTGTTGGGATTACAGGCGTGAGCCACCGCATCCAGCCAAGATCTTGGTATTTTGAAGGAGCAGAGCTTATTTCTTTCACCCTTTCTGTGTTTTACAGATGGAGAAACAATACTTAAGTCTGTAGAGCTAATTCATGTTAGAAGTAGGAAAAGATCTGTTTGCCCTCTCTTCCTTAAAAAAAAAAATGCTGTTCCTTATGTGTATACCTTGGTATGAATGTGTTCTGTGTATCAGAAACAACAGTTAGGAATGGTCAGACCAGTATAATTTTCCTTTTTTTTTTTTTTTTTCTGTTAGAGTAGCATTCCCCAACATTTTTGGCACCAAGTATCGATTTCATGGAAGAAGTTTTTCCACAGAGGGCGGACTGGATGGTTTCCAGATGAAACTGTTCCACCTCAAATCATCAGGCATTACTTAGATTCTCATAAGGAGCACGCACCCTGGACACCTCATGTGCGCAGTTCATAATAGAGTTCCTGCACCTAAGAGAATCTAATGCGTCTGCTGATCTAACAGTAGGAAGAGCTCAGGCGGTAATGCTCATTAGACCACGGCTTACCTCCTGCTGTGCGGCCCGGTTCCTAACAGGCCACAGACTGGTACTAGTCCGTGGCTCAGGGGTTGGGGAGCCTAAGACAATCTGCTTATAAGAATGATATTTTTTGAAATTTTTAACTCCCACGAGAAGGCCAAGATGGCTCTATTGTGCTATAGTGAGAAAACCGACTTGAGTTTGAAAGCATTGTCAGAGAATTAATTACTAGGATGACCTTAAAAGCTAAGACTAAGGTTCATTTGGTGATGTATGCTTGTATAGTTCACTACTGCAAATAGCAATTGTATAATAGATGAAATCAGGTAACAAGTGAAATAATAGCTATTACATATTCTGGGCTAACACCTGAAGCTCATTGAACCCAGGGGAGAAGGAATGTAAAGATATTTGTGTAGGCTGTGGTATTTCGTGCTGAGCCTTTTCCATTTTTATTTGTAAGTGGCCATCACAGTGACTTTGCAGTATCACGGTACTTCTTTTTTTTTTTCCTTTAATATGCTTAGTTGGCTGGGCGCTGTGGCTCACACTTGTAATCCCAGCACTTTGGGAGGCCAAGGCAAGTGGATCACGAAGTCAAGATATTAAGACCATTCCGGCCAACATGGTGAAACAAAAATTAGCTGGGCGTGGTGGCGCACGCCTGTAGTCTCAGCTACTCGGGAGGCTGAGGCAGGAGAATCGCTTGAACCCAGTAGGTGGAAGTTGCAGTGAACCGAGATGGTGCCACTGCACTCGAGCCTGGTGACAGAGCGAGACTCTGTCTCAAAAAAAAAAAAAAAAAAAAAAAATATATATATATATATATCTATATATATATATATATCTCTCCTTAGTTGTGCCTCTTAACCTCTACTATTTCTATTGTAAATATTGACTTTGTTAATTAAAATAGACAAAATACAAGAGATGGAAGCTAGAGGGAGCCTTTGTTCACCTATGTTTCAAATGACTCAATAGATGCTGTGAAACAAGCTATGCAGAAGCATCTTCTCCAAGGCTGGTTACGGTTCTCTGAAGGAAATATCTTACAGTTGCTTCATCGGTTGGATGTAGAAAATTCTTCTGAAGTGGCAATCTCTGTTCTCAATGCCTTGTTTTCAATGACTCCTCTCAGTGAACTGGTGGGACTTTGTAAAAACAATGATAGCAGGTACATAAAGGATTCATTCTTTGAAATGTAATACTGATTAACTTATGCAATTAATTTGTTTTTTTCATCCCCATAGCTTAAGATTATATTAATACCTTTAATCTTACCTCTCTCTTGTTTTCTTTTAGTCTGATGAATATCTTTTTTCCCTTCCTTTTGACCCTCCTGGTGTCAGAACTTGTTGCTTTATCATAGACTATCTACTTTAGCTAAGTGTTTTCCCCCCTTCAATTTCTTACTTTGATTTTTGAATTAGCCTACCATGAGAAAATCCAGCAACATGCACCCCTAGTATATGTTTGCTTATTTGGTTCTTTTTTGTTCTAAGTTTCTTCATTCCTTTTTGTGTGGATACATTAATGACTAATTAAAAGGATAGTGTGGAAGTTTTAAAGCAAATGTTCTTATTCCCATTTTTGTACTATTCCATTTTTAATGATAAAAAGATCATGCTTTCTCTTACACTCTTTCTTTTAAATGAAGGAAATTGATTCCAGTGGAAACATTAACTCCTGAAATTGCTTTGTATTGGTGTGCCCTTTGTGAATATTTGAAATCAAAAGGAGATGAAGGTGAAGAATTTTTAGAGCAGATTTTGCCAGAGCCTGTAGTATATGCAGACTATTTACTGAGGTAAATTTTTTTTCTTTTAGTTTGGCAAGTGATTGTGTTGCTGCATGTGTCAACCTTCCAGCTCCCTTCCTCAAAGTCATGCTTAATTGTGAATAGGTTAAAAATCCGTTTTTTGTACATGCAGGGGTAGTTATATACATTGAGTCTTTTTGAATATCTTGTGCTGGTCTGTATACTGAAAGAGCAAGTCACTATGTTTAGGATCATTTCTTCAAAACTGTTAAGATATAAGTATGACCATTTCTGCATAAAGTTGATAATGATGATATATTATTTCTGAAATTGGTTGGCACATTTTCTGTTAAGTGTCAGATAATAAATATCTTAGGGTCCTGTGGGCCATACCGTCTGTCACAATGACTCAACTCTGCCATGGTATCGTAAAAGCAGCCAAAGACAATGTAAATAACTGTTTTTCAAGAAAACTTTTATTGACTTTTATGGCCACTAAATAGTTGAACTTTAATATTCGTGTGTTAGCAAAATAAGAAATTAAAAAAAAAGATCAGTTAAAAATTTAAGATACTCTTAGCTTGCAAGCTATGTAACAGGTAGTAGTCTGGATTTGATACACGAACCATTGTTTTCCAGTTCACAGCGTGGATCTTTGTGGCCAGTTTTATTTATTCAAAACTTACTATCTGGCTTCATGTTTTAAAGTTTTTTCAAAAACAATTTGGATTATCATAATTATACCTATTAAGAAATTATTTGGATTACTTTATTTCACTTTAAAATTATATAAGAAAAATATGAATGCATTCTTGTCAAAATTCAAATACAGAGGTATATAGAATAAAAATGTGAAATCCCCCTTTTATTTCCTACTTCCTCAATCCCACTGATTAGCAATTAAGTGTAGATTCTAGCAACCCTTAGAATTAGCAACTAAAAAATATAGGGTATATATTCAAACCTCTTTCTCTGCATTTATATGCATTTTTTGAATATAGGTTTCTTTAAAAATATAACACTGTATATATACTGTTTTTTTTTTTCAGCTGATACCTGAGATCATTATATATTGGTGCATATATAATGTAATAGATGCTGTTACAGTCTTAACAGCATATCATTCCATAGTATGGTGGTAACATTTAATTTATTCCTCTGTTGATGGACATTTAGGATGTTTCCATTTTTCCCTGATAAAAGCAAAAGTATGTTAAACTTCCTTTACATTTTTGGGTACCTTTGGGGGTTAATTCCAAGAAATAAGTTGCTACACCAAAGGATAATATATGTATATTTTGATAGATATTGGTATGTAGGTTTTTAACTCTAACTTCTATGCTTTTTTTTTCTGAGACAGAGTCTTGCTCTGTCGCCAGGCTGGAGTGCAGTAGTGCGATCTTGGCTCACTGCATCCTCCGCCTCCCGGGTTCAAGTGATTCTCTTGCCTCAGCCTCCTGAGTAGCTGGGACTACAGGCACGTGCCACCATGCCCAGCTAATTTTTGTAATTTTAGTAGAGATAGTGTCTCACCATGTTGGCCAGGATGGTCTTGATCTCTTGACCTCGTGATCTGCCTGCCATGGCCTCCCAAAGTGCTGGGATTACAGGCGTGAGCCACAGTGCCCAGCCTGATGTATTTTTTTAAAAAAAGCTTCCATATAATATTAATTGTGGGCCTGAATTATCTGTATGAAATAACACTTCTCTGCTTTTGTTTAAAATGATCTCACATAGATGTTAGGCAGCAAAGCTGTGCATGCCTCTAAATTTCCCCCACAAAAATCCTAAATCTAGGATAAGTATCTCAAATATGAGCCAGTAGGGAAACTATAGCTCAAGCCCATATTAACATCATGAAGAACCTGTGTGAATCTAATGAGCGTTTTAATGTTAATTATTTCAGACTTTGACGTTTAATTAGGGAATTCATTATAATGCTGTTTGGGCCATGTTGAAATGTTTCCAAAAGGAATGAGTTTGTGGCAAAGTTTAATAATATGTATTAATATAAAAGAAGTTTATAGGAGGTAGTGAAAATACAAGAAAATATGAGGAAATATTAAATATTTAAATGGCATAAAGCGGGAGGAGTTTTCCTCAAGGACAGCATCAGAAGGTGACTTGTTAAGAGCTTGTTCCTCCCTTCTGAAAGGTCAGGGATTAACATTTCCTTTGTCACTCAGTCTTTGAGTTTTGAAGTAAGGAACTTTAACCTCATTGGCTTATTTTCTTCACCTTTAAAGAGGAAAACTTTCCGCCAGGTGCGGTGGCTCACGCCTGTAATCCCAGCACTTTGGGAGGCCGAGGCAGGCGGATCATGAGGTCAGGAGATCGAGACCATCCTGGCCAACATAGTGAAACCCCGTCTCTACTAAAAATACAAAAAAATTAGCTGGGCATGGTGGCAGGTGCCTGTATTCCCAGCTACCTGGGAGGCTGAGGCAGGAGAATGGCATGAACCCGGAAGGCAGAACTTGCAGTGAGCTGAGATAGCGCCACTGCACTCCAGTCTGGGCGACAGAGTGGGACTCTGTCTCAAAAAAAAAAAAAAGAGGAAAACTTTCAGAAATTTATTTTAGTGATTGTTGAAAGAATACCTGAAAAATAGAATGACTGTCTTTTTGGAGCAATATGACTAGATGGGATTAGTATACTTGAGTACAGAAACAAATTGACAAATTGTTTCCTGATAATCTCAGGAATATAGTTTCAGACATATTGTATGTTTTAGGCAGTAGATTCAATGACTGAGAACTCTGATGTGAAACAATTTAGGTTAACCGAGGTGCTCACTTAAAGAGCAAACAAGGACCTGAGGATTATCAAACTAGAGTAAGTAAAAAGGACAACAATAAAATTTGTTGAAAGCCGTCTTAAGTATAAATTCTTAGACTTTAAAATACTTTCTTGAGTGGTCTCTTCATTATAATAAATATCTTTATAAGTGGTTAAGAGAAGATGTCATGGTAACTAAAATTGGTGGGTCAGTTTTAAGTTGTATTTATGCAGTTGGGGATTTTTAATCTATAAATTAAACAACTGTTTGAATTTACTTAAAAAAATACCCTCGGCCAAGATGCTATGCATTTTACTAAAGCTGGGCTGGAGAAGTGGGGAGAGATCCAAAGATGAGTATAAATGAAGGTTTTCTTTTAGCCTGTCAGAAAAGAGTAACTCTACTGATTGGTTGATTTTGATAGTTATCAGTTGTGTAGTTTTCCTTAGTTTCCTACTAGAACCCAAAGGGTGGCTGATGTCTTGAAAGTCCTAATCTTGTGGCCAGAAATTTATGAGCTTTTATTTACTCTTGGTCATCACCTTGTAATACATGAGAATATACTCATTCATTATACAATATACCACAATTTCTGTAACTTGATTTTTGTTCACTTTTTTTTTGGAGATGTAGTCTTGCTTTGTTGCCCAGGCTGGAGTGCAGTAGCGTGATCTTGGCTCACTGCAGCCTCTGCCTCCCAGGTTCAAGCAATTCTTCTGCCTCAGCCTCCTGAGTAGCTGGGATTACAGGTGCCCACCACCACATTTGGCTAATTTTTGTATTTTTAGTAGAGATGGGGTTTCACCATGTTGGTTAGGCTCTTTTTGAACTGACGTCAAGTGATCCGTCCGCCTTGGCCTCCCAAAGTGTTGGGATTACAGGTGTGAGCCACTGTGCCTGGCGACATTTTTTAAATGACATTTTTGAAAAGGATTGTTTTTCATGTTACTTCCGTCTTAAAGGCACTTCAGTAAGCTTAAACTCTTAGTTCTACTTTTAAGTAGCTTTTTTTATTCCACACAAAAAGCAGAGGCTACTGAATATACAGCCCTCTTGGTGAGGATTATAAAGGGCTTTAGTTTGGGTGGTGATGTCTGTAGTAAGAATAAAAGGGTGAAATAAAAGGTAGCTGATGGTGGTGGGATATACAGAGATTAGTAGGGTTCCTAAGAAAGAATAATAAACATTTGTGAAATTGTTTGTATTTTTCTGATTTTTTCAAAAAAGTTAATTGTGTTCATGGATTACTTGTGTAATTATTGTTACAATTGTTTAAAATAAAAGAATAGGCATGATGAAGATTAGATTTTTTTTTTTTTTTTTTTTTTCCAGATGGTGTCTTGCTCTGTCACCCAGGCTAGAGTGTAGTGGTGTGATCCTGGCTCACTGCAACCTCCGCCTCCTGGGTTCAAGCAATCCTCCTGCCTCAGCCTCCCGAGTAGCTGGGATTATAGGTGCCCACCACCATTCCCAGCTAATTTTTTTGTATTTTTAGTAGAGAATGGGGTTTCATCATCTTGGCCAGGCTGGTCTCGAACTCCTGACCTTGTGATGCACCTGCCTCGGCCTCCCAAAGTGTTGGGATTACAGGTATAAGCCACTGTGCCTGGCTGAAGATTAGATCTTTATGACTAATTGGATTTTTGGGCAGGGGATTCAGAACTTGATAGATACTTCTTGACTTATAGTGGGGCTACATCATAAGTCAGATGAGTTTAATTCTCAGATAAACTCATCCTAAAGTTGAAAAATTGTAAGTTGGACCATATGTAATTGGGGACCATCTATAATTGGGAGAATGCTAGTGACATTGAAATAATTAGTTATCAGTTAGACATAAATATGTACCTTTTGAAAATTTCCCATAGAAAATTTGAGTCACTATTGAAAATACATTTTCCAAATTCTTTTGATTCATCTATAAGTTTGTTTGCAAAAGTTAATGACGGTGGCATAGAATTGAGTTTGTAGACCAAATTACATGGTATAGACATGTATGTATTTAGACTAACATGACCTGAAAATGCCCCTTTTCTGACCTAATGGTGGAAATCAACTCTTGTTTGATGTTTCTTAACAGATTCTACTTTATTAATTCTGCTTGTTTTAGTTATATGCAGAGCATTCCAGTTGTTAATGAAGAACACAGAGGTGATTTTTCCTATATTGGAAATTTGATGACAAAAGAATTCATAGGTCAACAATTGATTCTAATTATTAAGTCTTTGGATACCAATGAAGAAGGAGGAAGGTATGTTTAAATGTTAACTCTCATTCTAATTTGCCCTTCTAATTTGTTATAGTGAAATATAGTCCTTTTACAATATAACTAAACATATTTACCCTAGCTCTCTAAAGTGGTATAAAAAGTTTTCTTTTCCCTTTTGCCTTCTATGTATTTCCATATATACACATACATTTATATTTCTAGTTCTATTTCTTCAGAATAAATCAATGAAATTGCAGTTTTTGGTTAAAAGTTTCTGTTTAGATTTATTAAGGCTAGTAGCATTTTCTAAAAGGTTTAATCATTTCTGGTATTTTGTCATTTTATCCTATTGATTTATTAAAAATCATAGGGTGTTTTATAAAAAATTTTTGTGTGTGGAATGAGAATATTTGACCTAAAGTCTGTACATACAGAGTTTTGTACCTATTATAGTGATAAACCTAAGTGAAAGAACTGAAACAAACATAATTAAGTCTGCAGAGTAGGTGAATGTTAGACATAAAGCATGTTTCGTCATAATGATATTTAAATTAGTTCTTTTTGACTGCAGAAAAAAACTGCTGGCTGTTTTACAGGAGATTCTTATTTTACCCACAATCCCAGTATCCCTGGTTTCTTGTCTTGTTGAAAGACTACTCCACATCATTATAGATGATAATAAGAGAACACAAATTGTAAGTAATTTTCCTCATTGTTGATAAAGAGGTTTTGGTCAATGACATTGAATACTGTCTTATTTTCTCTTTAGAACGTTTTGTTTTGTCTTTGTTTTGTTTTAGTTTTGTCTCTTTAATGAGTTTTAAAATTTCTTAAAACCAATTATCTATCTCTTACATACACAGAATGTTTTTAAAAATCACTTTCTTCCTCTTAGTGTACCTGTTATTGTTGAATCAGTTTGAAATGGAGCAGGTTTGGTAGGAAGTTACAAGTGGGGTATGGTTTTGTCCATGAGGCACTGGGTGCTAGTGTTTTTGAGAGCTTACTCAAATTATACATACCTGGGTTTAGAATCTCCTCTGACACTTTCTGGCTTTGTGGCCTTGGACAAGTTATTCTGCCTTTTTACATGTCTGCAAATAAGAATAGCAATGAAATCTACCTTTCATTGTTCAATGAGGTATTGTTCATAAAAGTATTGTTCTATATTGCTTGATAAATACAGAAATAATTGTTAACTATAATACTATTTCAGTGTTATTTTTTTCTGGCATAGCCAAAAAAGACAGATCTATATCATTTATTTCGTGAAAATCATGTAATTTCAGTTGCAGGTTAATTCACAGGTCATCTCTTCCATTCTCTCCTTATATATACACCCCTTCTACAACATACTTAACTGTTATTCAGCATCTGCTTAAATACTTTTATTTGAGAGGCAGCCTTTTCCTGATCAACCAGTTCCAATATACAAGTGGTTCTGAAAGGAAAGTCTTTCCTTATGCTGTTATTATTTATGCATTGTTTACCCAAAGGAAGAATAAAAGGATATTCCATTTTTCTGTGTTTAAATCCTACAGAGCTGAACAAGACAAGGGTTGAGGATTTCAGGCAGAGAATTTATTAGTGTCTCATCTTAAGCACCATAATTCATTTTTCTGTTTTTCAAACATTATATGAGGGATAATTTACTTTCAGTGTCTGTGTGCCTATTTACTTTCCATTCAAATAATTTCATTTTGTAGTCAGATGTATTTTTTTTTCCTAAAATTGTCTAGCAAACAGAGTATGTGCTATTTCTATCTGTATATTTTTGCTCTATTATTCAATATATGGTGGATACTACTTGGAGTTTTATATAGAATTTTGATACTATTTGCTGATATATCAAACATATATTAAAGCATGTACTCTGAATCTTAACTTATCAGGTTACAGAAATTATCTCAGAGATTCGGGCGCCCATTGTTACTGTTGGTGTTAATGATGATCCAGCTGATGTGAGAAAGAAAGAACTCAAGGTAAGTCTCTTGTAAATGAAAGAAGTGCTTGAGTGTAATGTAGTTGTACAAGTCTATTCTTTCCTCTTGCTGTGCAGTTCTGAAATGTTTCTCACATAGTCAAATTATTGTTTAATTGTTAAACTATAAGAATATTTAAAATGTTACCACATATGTCAGTCTCAGATATGCAGATCTCTGTGTCAGGAAAATTATGAGTTTGCATATGCCTGACTCATTAAATTCTGGGCAGTTGAGATATTAAATAATGTGTCTGAATTGCTACAGATACTCATATTAACAGTTTTTGTTCAATGTTGAAACAATTTATATCTTCCCTTAGATGGCTGAAATAAAAGTTAAGCTTATTGAAGCCAAAGAAGCTTTGGAAAATTGCATTACCTTACAGGATTTTAATCGGGCATCAGAATTAAAAGAAGAAATAAAAGCATTAGAAGATGCCAGAATAAACCTTTTGAAAGAGACAGAGCAACTTGAAATTAAAGAAGTCCACATAGAGAAGGTACAGGTAACTTTTTTCATACTAAATCTCAGGTGTTATTAATCATCTCAACTAAATCTTATTTTCTCTAACTTCTAGAATTGCCAAAATATATTTACTTTGAGTACTTTATAACAGTGATATGAATTAAAATGAAAATAGTTTTTCCCTGTTTCTATTTTTGGACTTTGAAAAGCCTTAATTAACTTTAATTATTGTAGGTAGGACTTTATTTGCTTCCTTGTCATGCTAATCTCTAGAATCCGAAGTATTTCTTACCAGGGAAGCTAGCTTTCCAGTGGTTCACATCTGAGTTTTCTGGTATTTTTGTCTTGAATGGTTTAAAAAAGGAAAATAGATCCATTTTTCTCTTATTTGTGGAAGATCCATGACCTTTCTTTTTTATTGCTAGCAAAATAATTTCTATGGTAACTGCATTTTTTAAAACTAAATTACTTTTGTGTTTTTAGAAAAAGCTAAGCAGCTTTATTATTTTTGATGACATACTAAACTTATATGTCTAGTAACATTTAAAGCTTGCTTTTCAGTAGTTTGTTTTTTAAAAAATTAGTTTGTTGGCCGGGCGCGGTGGCTCACGCCTGTAATCCCAGCACTTTGGGAGGCTGAGGCGGGCGGATCACAAGGTCAGGAGATCGAGACCATCCTGGCTAACATGGTGAAACCCCGTCTCTACTAAAAATACAAAAAATTAGCCAGGCGCGGTGGCGGGCGCCTGTGGTCCCAGCTACTCGGGAGGCCGAGGCAGGAGAATGGGGTGGGCCCGGGAGGCGGAGCTTGCAGTGAGCGGAGATCGCGCCACTGCGCTCCAGCCTGGGCAACAGAACAAGACTCCCGTCTCAAAAAAATAAAAAATTAGTTTGTTAAAGTAGTCTCTTAAATGGATTATTTCTTTCCTCCCTAAAGAAATTTTTTGTTAATGGTATTGATACCGTTCTGTCTTATAACAAATGATAAATGTGTAAACATAAGATAGGTATCAATTAATATTTGATATTAACTTTAATTTCTTTTGTGATCTTGCCTTTTCTAATGAACATCATTTTATTGTGATTTTGGGATGTGTTGATTAGAGTATTCTCATAAAAAGAATGCTAAATAGGAGACTCTATAGGAGAGTTTCATGACTTATGTTTCTGATCTCTTTGGCTATAGACATCCCAACTCCAGCACCCACCTTTCCATAGAGTATGCCTGAATTTTATTTTTATTACTGGTGGCTTTTATTTGACAAAGTCTGTGGGCCGCTATAGGCTATTAAATTTGGAAAGTAAATTTAAAGCAAAAACTGAAAATATCATCTGAAAAATGACAAACTGTAGCTTAAAGTTCTAAAATTAGCAAAAGTAGTCTATCATGGTTAATATCATCTGTTTAACTTGACTCGCTTTGATCATTTATGTGTCTGTTTGTCCTGTTTGAGGGCTACAAATCTGTTAAGATGCAACTACAACAGAGCATAATGGATGCTATGGTCAGGGAAGTATAGAGGTTTTATGGAGAGGTATCTAATGCTGGTAGAGTATTGTTGGCTTCCCCAGAGGAAGACATGTTTTATCCTGAGATTAGAATAAAAATAACAATATAATCTAACAGTTAGAGGATACTTTTTCTGTGGTAGTCACAGCATCAATTACTTCACAAATGTGAATTCATTCTTTTCTTACTATAGGCCTATGAGGTTGGTACAATTATTGTCTTCATTTTACAAAGGGCAAGTAACTTGCCGAAAATCACACAGATAGTAAATGGTGGAGGCAGGATTTAAACCCAAGAAGTGGCTCTAGACTTGTGCTTGTGACTCACTCTGTGCTGTCTCTCCTCAATGAATTATAGAGGGAATGTTGTAGACAGATGGAACAACATCTGTGATGGTCCAGAAGTTAAAGAATGCCTGTTGTGTTTCAAAACTTCAGGTCCATGTGACTAGAGAATTGACGGGGAAAGGCAGGAGAGAAATCTGGGGAAAAATTAAGACCTAGGTCACGTAAGGCCTTGCGTAAGGAATACTAAAAATTTTGTATTCTAAGGATCATGGTGAACCACTAGTATTTTAAGTGGTTAGGTAAGTCTTATGTCTCAGATCACTGTTGTTTAGGAAATGGATTGGAGAGTAGTAAAAGCTTAGACAGACATAGTAGTTGGGAGACTTAGACTAGGATTGGGAGACTTACAGATGGTGGTAGTCTGAACAAGATAATGACAGTGGATGTGGAAAGTAGTGATGAACTTCAGAGGTATTTAGAAATTAGTAACAGGGAGAAAAGGGAGTCAGGAATGTATCTTAGGTCTTTTGGTTTAGACAACTGGGTAGATGGTGATGACGGCATGAAGTTAGAGAACAAGGAAGAGGAGAGATTTGTGTAAGGATGAGTTCCCTTTTGGACATGTTGAGTTTGAGGAGACTGGCACATCCAAGAGGAGATGTCTTTTAGCAGTTGTATATATGAATCTGAAACTTAGAAAATAGCTGGGCTAGTTCATAGATGATAAACGAGGTTGTCAGGTTTTTTTTTTTTTTTTTTTTGGGGGAAAATTTGGGGGAAAATTAAACTTTTTTTTTTTTTTTTTTTTTTTTTTTTTGAGGCAACCCTCTGTCGCCCAGGCTGGAGCACAGTGGCATGATATCAGCTCACTGCAACCTCCGCCTCCTGTGTTCACGCCATTCTCGTGCCTCAGCCTCCCAAGTAGCTGGGACCACAGGTGTGCACCACCACACTAATTTTTGTGTTTTTAGTAGAGATGAAGTTTTGCCATGTTGATCAGGCTGGCCCCAAATTCCTGGCCTCAAGTGATCTACCCGCCATGGCCTCCCAAAGTGCTGGGATTACAGGTGTGAGCTGTTGCGCCTGGCTGAAGTTGTCAATTTTAAAATCCCGCCTCTACCATTTACTATCTGTGATAGCTGTAAGATCACCTACAGAGTCTATATAGAGGGACAGTATGCCCTACACAAAGCCCTGAGAAAGCAAACATTTAAGGGATGGGGAGAAGATATTACTAATGCTGAATATTTTGTCTTCATTTTAGAATGATGCTGAAACATTGCAGAAATGTCTTATTTTATGCTATGAACTGTTGAAGCAGATGTCCATTTCGACAGGCTTAAGTGCAACCATGAATGGAATCATCGAATCTTTGGTATGTTGATGGCCTCTTGGGCTTTATTTTAGTCCACTCCTTTCTTATTTTATAAGTAATATGTTCTTTAGAAATCAAAATAATGAAAAGATTACTGTCTTAAATATCTAAGTATAAATGATAAATATATATATATAGCAGTTACTTCATATTGTGAGGATTAAATAAGATAATGCCTGTAAAGGACCTGATATATAAGTTACAGTCTCTTAAAGATTTGAAAAAATGATTTTATACTGGAAAGAGATACTGAATATCTTCATTTTTTGAATAGTAAGAGAGGAGATACTGAAACATACCAGGAATATTTAAGTACTGGAATCGTGCTATGTAATGAGACTGAGACAATCATATTTTATGCCCTGGGAAAGGAATTTATTTATTATATTTAAAGGGCTTTTAAAATAACCCTTTGTAGGTAATTCCCATAGGGACACAAGTACTGTAAGACTCTAGAACATTACTTTCTGATAAGGAATATAGTGCAAAGCATATGTAACTTTACATGTTTTAGTAACCACATTAAAAAAAAAAGGATAATTTTAGTATGTTGAATATATCCAACTGTATTATTTGGATATATCCAATATATCCAAAATATTAATCATTTCATTATTTACTCACTAGTAAAACTGTTGCAATATTTTACATTCTGTTTTGCATACTAAGTCTTAGCACATCTTAAACTGGACTAGTCACATTTCAGTTGTTCAGTAGCCACATGAGGCTAATGGCCACAGTATTAGTGCACTGTTTTGTTGTTGTTTTTGATAGTACTACTCATTCTAAGCAAATTCTGTATGTAGCCAGGTTCTTACAGAAGTCTCTCAAAATTGTATTTACTTGGTACTAGTGAGAAATAGCCAATGAATATAATCTGAAGTCTAATTCCTTGGGTTGTCATGAGTTCCTGAATGTAGTAAAGAAAACCAGTTTTAATAGTTCAGAGCTTCTGGAGAAGTACTGTTTTGTACTCAACCATTAGAATTTAGCTTTATTTTTAGAAAAGCAGTTATCTTTAGTGAAAAGTGATGCTTAGTTTGTACTTGGGTATTTTATGTCTGGTCCTACAAAATTGAAGTAGTAAATATGAAGACTGTATATATGTGGGAAAGGATATACAGTGTTATGTGAAGAAGAAACACAAAATTGAATGGTCATAATGATTTTAAGTGTATAAAAATCCGTGGTTAAAGACTGAAAGAGATTAGAGGAATATAAAAGATATTTGGATAAAAGTTATATTTTTATGAAGTTACTGTGTTTTAAATAAAAGATTTAATAAATTATTCATTGGGAAAATCCAAATTATTCATTGAGCAAATATTTACTGAACATCTGTTACATACTAAGTGCTGGGAATAAAGTATACATGGTATACAAAATAGATACAGATTGCCCATGTTGATCTGGTCTAGTGAGAGGAACATCAATTAAGTAAAGAAATAAGTGAAAGTTTGTGCTATTAGTGCTTGCTATGAAGAAGAGCTATATGGCCATATGTGAACTTATAATAACAGGATTTGACCTATTCATGGAAGGTGACCCTGATCTGATATTTGAGTAGACATTATATGAAAAAGGAAGAGAAGACTGTTTAATATGGTAGCTGCCAGCCACACATGGCTTTTAAAAACTAGTCCAAAATGAGATATGCTGTAAGGATTAAAAACATGTTGGGGGTTGAGCGTGGTGGTTCACACCTGTAATCTTAGCACATTGGGAGGCCAAGGCGGGCGGATGGCTTGAGCTCAGGAGTTTGAGACCAGCCTGGGCAACATGGTGAAACCCCATCTCTACAAAAAAAAATAGAAAAATCAGCCAAATGTGGTGACTCGGGCCTGTGCTCTCAGCAACTTGGGAGGCTGAAGTGGGAGGATCACTTGAGCCTAGGAGGCTAAGGTTGCAGTGAGCCGAGATTGTGCCACTGCACTCCAGCCTGGGTGACAGTGTGAGACCTTGTCTCATAAAAAAGAAAAGAAAAGAAAAAACCATGTTGGGTTTCAAAGACTAGTACAAAGAGCAGAAGGTAAGTTATCTTGTTAATAGTATTTACACTGATTAAATACTACAGATACAATATTTTGGTGATATTGAGTTAATAAATATATTAAAACTAGTTTCACTTTTTTTTTTTTTTTTTTTTAATGTGGCTACTAGAAAATTTAACATGACATATGTGGTTCCCATTTGTGGCTTCTATTATATTTCTGTTGGATAGCATTGAATCCAAACCAGACTAGTTGAACAAACTGAGCAAGAGGTAGCATGGTATAAGAAGACTGGAAAAGAAACTACACAATAGGGAATAGTATATATCATGTTAAGGAGTGTTTTATCTTGTTCTGTGAGCATTGGGAAGCCGTTGAGTCCCTTTTAGCAGGTGGAGGGGAGGTATCATGATCAGACCCTATTTCAGGAAGGTCACTCTGGCTTTATTGTTCTGTTTTAGCAATTTAATACTTACCTTTTCTTTAAAAGTGAAAAATGACATCTTTGAGGTAATAGACAATAGGGAAATGAAGTAGATCTATGAAATTATATGGAAAATTTCTGATTCATTTTAGATTCTTCCTGGAATAATAAGTGTTCATCCTGTTGTAAGAAACCTGGCTGTTTTATGCTTGGGATGCTGTGGACTACAGAATCAGGATTTTGCAAGTAAACACTTCGTATTACTATTGCAGGTAGGATTTATCCTGTGACAAATCTCAATTGTATTTTCTGAAATACTCTGTGGTGATAATGCTAATACTCTGAATTTATCTATTCTGGTGCTTATTGATGATGATGATTATTATGGATAATCTTTGGAGATGCAATACTTTTATCTTTTGTTTTCTTATTAAAATGTGTTTGTAGAAAAAGATGAAACGCCAATTATTTAAGATATGCTTTTAATTATTCACATAGCAAATACTTATGGAGTGCATATTATATGCCAGCAACTGTTCTAGACTTAGAAAAATAAAGTAGGTAGGTAGTGAATAAAACAAGATAAAACGTGTTGTCTTAATGGAGCTTACATTCTAGAAGGGGAAACACACAGTGAAAAATATGTATACAATGTATCAGATAGAGAAAAATAAAGCAGAGAAGGGGACTAAGCAGTGGGAAGGAGGAGAGGAAACTGTTTGGTTGAGAAAGACCTCACTAATAAGTTGACATTTGAGCAAATACCAGAAGGAAGCACAAGAGTGAACCACCTGGTTATCTGGATTTCCAAGGAGAGGCAAGAACAAGGGAAGAGGCCCTGGGGTGTAGGACTTTGGGTGTGTTCAAGGAACAAGAGAACATATGGCTAGGAAAGATTGAGCAAAGGGAAGAATAATAGGAAAGGGTTTGCTGGCAGCACGATGTCCATGTCTTCTGGAACCTTATAGACTGTAAAGACGTCAGCTTTCACTATAAATGAGATGGAAAGGAATTGGAGGGCTTTGAGTAGGGGATTGTTATGATCTGACTGGGCATAAAGTGGTGTAGACCAGGGAGGGGTTGGCAAACCTTTTGTGTATAGGGCCAGAGAGTGAATATTTTTAGATTTTTGCAGGCCATATGATCTGTCTGAACTACTCAGCTCTGCTTTTGTAGTGTGAAGACAGCTGTAGATAATACATGAATGAATTAGTATGGCTGTAGTCCAGTAAAACTTTATGGACACTGAAATTTGAATTTCATATAATTTTCACATGTAATAAATTTTTTTTTAACCAGTTGAAAATGCAAAACTTCCTAACTTGCAGGCTATGCAAAAACAGGTGGTTGAATGGATTTGAGCTGTTTGCAGATCCTTAGTATTAAATAGGGGTACAAGCATGGAAGCAGGGATACTACTAATAAGGAGGGTATTTGATAATCTAGGAAAGCGAAGGTGATGGTTTGGATGAGGGTTGTGGTTGTTGAGGTTGTGAGCAGGATGGTAATCTAAGTTTGAAAATTTACGTCTAGGATTTGCTAATGAATCTGATGTGGTATGTGACAGAAAGGTAGAGGATAATTTAAAGATTTGCCCCAGAATAACTGGATGGATGAAGTTGACTTTTCCTATGATGGGGAATGCAGAGGAGCAGGTTTTATGGCAGATAGGATGAAATAAGGAGTTCAGTATTGGGCATGGTAAGTTTACAGTTTAAGTTACAAGTGGATATATTGAATAGGCATTTATATGTGAGTTTGGAGTATAGGGGAGAGGTCCAAGATGGTGAAATGGAAGTCTTTATTCTTTTTTTTTTTTTTTTTTTTTTTTTTTGAGGCGGAGTCTCGCTCTGTCGCCAAGGCTGGAGTGCAGTGGCCGGATCTCAGCTCACTGCAAGCTCCGCCTCCCGGGTTCCCGCCATTCTCCTGCCTCAGCCTCCCGAGTAGCTGGGACTACAGGCGCCCGCCACCGCGCCCGGCTAGTTTTTTGTATTTTTTTTAGTAGAGACGGGGTTTCACCGCGTTAGCCAGGATGGTCTCGATTTCCTGACCTCGTGATCCGCCGGTCTCGGCCTCCCAAAGTGCTGGGATTACAGGCTTGAGCCACCGCGCCCGGCTATTCTTTTGATAGTATCTGATAGTACGCAATGCTTAGAGATAGGATGTTGCCTGAGGAATGAGTATAGATTAAATGAGTGTAGGGTCAACTTTGTAGGACCCTAAGCCTCAGATAAAAGTAGGGGAGATGAAGAGGAACCAGTAGTGGCTAAGGTGAATTGGACAATAGAAGAGGAATGGTGTGATTTCCTGGAAAGCAAGTGAAGGTAATATTTTAAAGATGATAGAATGACCCAGCTGTCCAGTGTTGCTTCATAATGGACCATTCTGGATTCCTAATGGACCATTTCTGGCAATCAGGAAGTTTCTTGAAATTTCTTTAAAAGTTTTGAAAAATTGAGCCATTTTTCTTAATTCATTATTTACAGGTGATTTTTATTTGTTTTAAAAGCCAAGTTACAGAGCCAAGTTATTTTACCAATTACCTAAATTTAATTACACTAAAGAATATAGTAAAGTGGCACATGCCTGTAATCCCACCACTTTGGGTGGCTGAGGCGGGTGGATCATGAGGTCAGGAATTCGAGACCAGCTTGACCAATGTGGTGAAACCCCCATCTCTACTAAAAATACAAAAATTAGCTGGGCGTGGTAGTGCATGCCTGTAATCCCAGCTACTTAGGAGGCTGAGGCAGGAGAATCGCTTGAACCCAGGAGGCGGAGGTTGCAGTGAGCCGAGATTGCGCCATTGCACTCCA
>NW_012109741.1:594178-619332 GCF_000951045.1 Mandrillus leucophaeus | reverse complement strand
TATATATATATTTATCATATAAATACTGAGCTCTGTATTTTTTTCATGGCTTTGAAATTTGGTGGGCATTTTTAAACTTAAGGTAGACTCACACAAAGTGCTGTGTTTCGTGGTTTACCTCTTTTCATAAAGGAGTCCAGTTGAAAACTGAATTTACTATCAATGAATTCTAAATTCATTGAGCTAATGAGAGAAAAATGAAACTTGATAACCTGGAAGAATACTGTTCTAATGAATGCCTTTCATTGCTTAGAATATAATGTTTTTCTCTTGACAGATGGGCTAGAACACTTTCAACATAATTGAACAGTTTTTCTGGATCTTAAAAAAATAAAATCATAGTTGAGGACATTGTTGATTCTTTTTTAAATAAAAGGAACAAATAATATAATTCAGCCTGACTCCAATTCCAGAAATTTTTATTGACTGTGAAGATTGACTTTTTCTTAAAGTATATAGCTCTCAAATGTTACGGTTCAAATAAGTAAAAATAATGTGTTTTTTTTTTTAATTGAAATTTTAACTGTATTTTTGAAAAGTGATGTTTTTTTTAGACTTGACACTGTCATTGAAATTTGACTAAGAAAAAAATAAGATACATATTAATTTTATGTAAACAGAATTAAAACGCTTTACTGAATTTACTTTTTTTGGTGGGGAATATCTTGATTTAGGTTTTGCAAATTGATGATGTCACAATAAAAATAAGTGCTTTAAAGGCAATCTTTGACCAACTGATGATGTTTGGGATTGAACCATTTAAAACTAAAAAAATCAAAACACTTCATTGTGAAGGTACAGAAATAAACAGTGATGATGAGCAAGAATCAAAAGAAGTTGAAGAGACTGCTACAGCTAAGAATGTTCTGAAACTCCTGTCTGATTTCTTAGATAGTGAGGTAAGAAATAATCCAGTCCTGTGATTATGAAATGTCATTTTCAGCATGTATTTGTTTATTTTTAAAAAAAGTTTATTATACTTTAAGTCCTGTGATACATGTGCAGAACATGCAGATTTGTTACATAGGTATACATGTGCCATGGTGGTTTGCTGCACCCATCAGCCCATCTACATTCGGTATTTCTCCTAGTGCTATCCCTCCCCTAACCCCCTATCCCCTGACAGGTCCCAGTGTATGATGTTCCCCTCCCCTGTGCTCTTTATATCTTATTTTTCCTACTGGATTTTAAATTTGGATAGACATTTTTTATTTTACTTTTTTAATATCTTAATTAAATCCTAACTTTTACTATCATACCTGATTTCTCACTATCAAATTGTATGTGCAAAGAAATGAAGTATAAACAAAAATGAAGTGATTATTAATTATTAGTGGGGGTTGTTATTTTTTATTTCTTTACATTGTATTTGTGATATAGAGACTTCTAAGATTTATCCCCAAGAGTTTTAAGAAATAGTTTAGAATAATTTTATATTGGGTGGATAGAAGATGTAAGATAGGGTATGGGATTAGATCGCTTTTAAGTACTCTTGAATTACTATTTTTATAGCACACATGTAAACCAACTGATTAAAAATTTTTTATACTGATTGTAGTTTTTCATTGAGGTGGAAGTGATATAACAAAACTTAACAATTTTTTTTTTTTTTGAGATAGAACCTTGCTCTGTCATCAGGCTGGAGTGCAGTGGTGTGATCATAGTTCACTGCCCCCTCACTTGCTGGGTTCAAGCAATCCTCCTGAATAGCTGGAACTATAGGCATGTGCCACCATGCCCGCTGATTTTTAAATTTTTTGTAGAGACAGGGTCTCGCTCTGTTGCCCAGGCTGGTCTTGAACTCCTGGCCTCAAGCAATCCTCCTGCCTTAGCCTCCCAGAGTGCTGGGATTGCAAGTGTGAGCCCTCGTGCCTGGCCCAAACTAACACTGTTAATGTGAACAATTCATTGGCATTTAGTACATTCAAAATGAAAGGCAACTACCACCTCTATCATCTAATTTAAAACCTTTTAATCATCCCAAAATGAATACTCATTAAGCAGTTGCTCCTCATTCCCACTTCTGCCAGCCCTGACAGCAACCAATCCGCAGTCTGTTTCTATGGATTTAACTATTCTGGATATTTTGTATAAATGGAATCACACAATGCGTGACCTCTGTTTGGCTTTTTAAACTTAGCATAACATTTTCGAGATTCATCCACATGGTATCTTGCTTGTATCAGTACTTCATTCCTTTTTGTAGCTGAATACTCCATTTTATGTATATATGGTGATTTGTTTATACTTTCATCCATTGAAGGACAGTTGGGATGTTTCTGCCTTTTGGCTATTGTGAATAGTGCTGCTTACTATGAATATGGCGTGTATGTGTATTTATTCGAGTACCTGTTTCAATTTCTTTTGGGTATCTGTATACCTAGGAATTGGGTTGCCGAGTCATTTAACTTTTGGAGAACTTGGCAAAGTTGTTTTCCACAGTGACTGGACCATTTTAAATTTCCACCTGCAGTGTAGAAGGTTTGCCATTTCTCCATATCCTTGACACTTAGGTTCCATTTTTAAAAAATTATAGCTATCCTAGTATATATGAAGTGCTACTTCATTGTGGTTTTGATTTGCATTTCCTTAATGACTAGTGTTGTTGAGTATCTTTTCATCTGCCTCTTGGCCATTTGTGTATTTTGTTTGGATAAATGTCTGTTCAAGTCCTTTGCCCATTTTTAATTTGGGTTGGTTGTCTTTATAGAGTTCTTTATGTAGTTTGGGTGGTAGATTTTTATCAGGTATAATTTGTAAGTTTTATTCTATAGGTTGTCTTTTTACTTTCTTGTTAATATACTTAGATGTATTAAACATTTTTAATTTTGGAGATACACTCATTTTTTTCTTTCGTTGCTTCTGCTTTTGGTGTCCTATCTAAGAATCCATTCTAAGTCCAAGTCATGAAGATTTATCCCTGTTTTCTTTTGAGAATTTTCTGGCTTTAGCTTTTATATTTAGGCTGTTGATGCGTTTTCAGTTAATATTTGTATATGGTCTAAGGTCCAGCTTCATTGTTTTGCCTGTGTACATCCAGTTTTCTTTTCCTTTGTCTTCTCTAGACTTGTTTTGTTTACTCTTTCTACGAATGCCTTCTGCTTCAACATCTTCTGTTCACAGTCCATCCATTATTCAGACAAATTGCCACAGTCCATCCATTATTCAGACAAATTGCCACTCCTACCTATGGAGCTTTTGCTTATAGATAGGCACCACCCTCTAATATCAGGGGCCAGGGTTTTCTATGTCTTAGAAATGCTAAGCATTTAAATATATGTTTTGCTTTTTATTTTCCAACAGTTTTAAAAGGCCTTTGGTTCTTCTAAAAATTTTTAAGATAATTGAATTTTTCATGGCTAGACTAAGCATTTATCTAGTCTCCTAGTCTTTTAGATTTGTCTAACATTGTTAGTCTAGCTGTGAAGAAACAGTCTCTTTATGTGCCTTTAAAGAATTGGTAATAACTTGAATGGTTTTTGGATGGTTCATGTAAAAATACTGTAGGACAGGCTACATTGAGAAGCTTAAAAAGGAGATACAAATAAATTTCTTCTAATGAATGTCATCTTTGTTAGGTATCTGAACTTAGGACTGGAGCTGCGGAAGGACTAGCCAAGTTGATGTTCTCTGGGCTTTTGGTCAGCAGCAGGATTCTTTCTCGTCTTATTTTGTTGTGGTACAATCCTGTGACTGAAGAGGATGTTCGACTTCGACATTGCCTCGGCGTGTTCTTCCCCATTTTTGCTTATGCAAGCAGGTATTGAGTCATACTGATAAATCAAAAATCTGACTTGACATCAAATTCAGGTCCCCCATGAATTATATCTATAATATTTTGTTGTTGATACTTTTTCTATCTTTAGTAGATAAATGATAAAATGACAAGAATGATACAGATTTTATCTGTCTGAATTTTTGGCTCTTTCCTAGATGAAAATGCACTTTATCTTGATGAGTGAATTTCATATATAGTAGTTTTGAATTTCATACATAATAGTTTTTGGAGTCATGCTTTTCTCTCATCAAATAATGTTCTGTCAACATACTTTGAATTTGTTTCTCAACAGGACTAATCAGGAATGCTTTGAAGAAGCTTTTCTTCCAACCCTGCAAACACTGGCCAATGCCCCTGCATCTTCTCCTTTAGCTGAAATTGATATCACAAATGTTGCTGAGTTACTTGTAGATTTGACAAGACCAAGTGGATTAAATCCTCAGACCAAGACTTCCCAAGATTATCAGGTGAGTGATTTTAGTAACTGCACGCAGATCACTGTTTTGGTAAAATAATCTCTCTCAAAGATCCCTTGAAATACTGAGAACTGCATTTTGGTCTTTAGACTTCTCTCTCAAGCATTTACCACAAAGCATGAAAAAACAAGACCTTGGGAAATGTGGAGAAATCATACAAAAACAGAAGTAATCAATGCTAACATTTTTGCTACTGAAAAGAAATTACTAAAAATTTACCACCCACACCATGCCCACTTAGTACTGACTGTTAATCTGAAATAATAACCTATGTTATCTAGGACTCACTGAGTCTTCAAATGTTGGCTTACCTGCTATGCTTCTGGCACAAAGAAGGAGAATTCAAAGACTAGAATTCACTTCAAATTTTTTTGGCTTTTAATTCAAAGAAGATAAACCAACTGCACACTGACTCACAGACTGAACTTAAGCTGGGTTGTTTTAATCCTTTAATGGCATTTGGTCAAACTTGTTACTACTTTTGAAATTTAATGTATTAGTGATTTCAGATGCTAACAGATTAAGTTGAAAGTGTTACTCTATTTGATATTTAGTGATAGGCTACTTTGTTCAAGTCATATGTCTTATATTATTGGTAAGATAAGATTACAAAGGATATTAGGCAGAATTAGGTAAGGGTCAGTAATAGAGCTATTAAGCACTTTACGACTTGAGACAAAGGCAAGAGTCATGTGGTAGGAATGATGAGTACAGCGTTAGTTTTAAAACTCATTGACCAAAATTCAGTTAGGCCTTGTTGGTATTTGGGGAGTGGTTTGGGTAGAGGAAGGATGTTTTAGTAAAGGTGATATATGTAGATGGTTATGCAAATGTTGGGGAACTGTAGAAAGATGACTTTGGCTAAGGATCCTGAATAGGACTGTTAGGGCAGAACATTGGGGGTAGATTATAGATTGCTTTAAAGGTCAATGTAGGGAATTTGGAGTTGGCCTTATTTGCAGTGGGTGATTATGCAGGGCTTATGATGAGAATGGGTTAATGTCATGAAAACCACTTAGAAAGATTAATTTGGTGGTCAGTGATGGTTATATGAGATGAACTGGTGAGCGGAAAGAAAATAATATTAAGAAAGCAGTTGAAAAATCTGTATAATTCGCTTGTAGAAAAAGTACTAGAAAGTAATAGTAGAAAGTAGAAAGAATAGAAATTGACCTAATAAAGAACTATGGGTACAAGAATCTAAAAGAAAGAGCTTGAGAGGCAAGGGAGATGGAGGAGTCCAGGCAAACTCTTAAGTATGTGTAACAGCAGACTTCAAAGGAGCTGTTGCCATAGTGTAATTGGGGAGTACTCTCGTGATCAGCATCCTGGAAGATTGAGGAAGGTAGACTGGGGCATGGCACTAAGTTCAACTACTGCTATGCAAGCAGAGACCCCAGCCAATCCCATAGGGAGTTCCAGAACTGGGATGTTCCTTTGAGTTGTCCAGAATGGAGGCAAGCTGAGACATTGTACCTGTGCATTGGCCAGTCATTGGATTTGGACAAATCTTTGGGAGAAGAGGTATGATCTTGGACAAGGCCCACCAAAGTCCACCTTCGTCAGCCTGGATCAGTACTGCATCTGGGAACTTTTACCCTCCAAAACATGCTGCAACTGAGGATGAGTGCTTCTTTCCTAAAGGGAGTGGAACTGGGCCCTATATTACAGCATCCACTACAAGAAGTCAAGAAGGGGAGCTGATTTTGGGGGTAGAGGGGATGTTAAATTTGGTTTTAGACATTTTATATTTGGGATTATGACAAGACAATTAGTTGGAAATATTTGTTAGATGTGTAAGACTATATAATAATCATAATCATTTTCATTTTACAGAGAATTTTCTCTTAATTTTTTAGGCCTTAACAGTACATGACAATTTGGCTATGAAAATTTGCAATGAGATCTTAACAAGTCCATGCTCACCAGAAATTCGAGTCTATACAAAAGCCTTGAGTTCTTTAGAACTCAGTAGCCATCTTGCAAAAGATCTTCTGGTTCTATTGAATGAGATTCTGGAGGTAAAGTAGTTTCTAATTACTCTGAATTAGTTTGTGTTTATATTTATACATGTAGAATTTACATGGTTGTATTAGATTATACATATGTTAGCATATTGCGACTTATTTGAAATATTTGCTTCATAAATTTCATATACTTTAGTGTTTTTAAACAACTTGATATGTATTGGTACTATTTTCAAAGAAGATTAGGGAATGTGGTGTTTACAAAATATTAATAATGTTTTCTTTTATAGCAAGTAAAAGATAGGACATGTCTGAGAGCTTTGGAGAAAATCAAGATTCAGTTAGAAAAAGGAAATAAAGAATTTGGTGACCAAGCTGAAGCAGCACAGGATGCCAGCTTGACTACAACTGCTTTTCAAAACGAAGATGGTAATGACATACTGACCAGAATATTTATAAGATTCTGTGTTTTTCATCTTTACTGAGACATATTTTTTTCTACTCTAACATGTTTGGTTGGACATCAGAAATGAATGAAAATTTTTTTCTAATTAATCCTCTTGGGAAACAGCATTACTGATAAATGTTTATTCTACTTTTCAAGTGTTTTTTGACATGCATTTCTCAACATATGACCATCTTTTTAGGAGTTTTGATTCTTTTCCAACATTCAAATTTTCGAAAGGGTGATTTATAACTTTTCACTAGCTGTTAGAAGGACTTTGTCATTTCAGTTTCATAAAAACTGGACTTAAAAAGACAATTTAAAATATTTCATGAGGCTATCTTATTTATATTGTTGTATTATTCCCTTTAATAGAAAAGAATAAAGAAGTATATATGACTCCTCTCAGAGGTGTAAAAGCAACCCAAGCATCAAAATCTACTCAGCTAAAGACTAACAGAGGTAGTGTATGGATTGACCATCTTTATGATAAAAGTTTTATATTTTATCTTCCAATGAAAAATACTTGTTTTGCAAGTTTTCTTATCTTTGTTTCTTTAGGGATAAAGATTTTTTTTAAATGTCTTTGGTATCCTTTCTTTTTAATTCTTTCAGTGGATGTCAGTTTTTGCCTTGTGTCTAAAGACTATAAAATCAGTGTTGCTCTAGGTGCTTTTGATTGAAAGAAGTATGCTGCAAAACATCATATTACAAAAGATAATTTGGGTTAAATTAATATTTGGTTAAATGATGGTTTTATATTAGTTATTTGTGTTCTGTCCTTCATATAACTAAGCATTTTTTAAAAATCCCTGTAGTATTTTTTCTGGGCTTTGTTTTCCTTCTCTTCCCATCTTATTTCATATTTTCCCAACTTATTTCCCAAGGGCTATCCAACAATAGGGGATCTGCTGGCACAGTAAATGCTGACTACTAGGGGATCACTTGGAAAAAAATCTGAAATTCAAGATCTTTTTATTGTTTTATTATTTCCTCATTACAAAAGCAATGCATGCTTATTACAGAAGAATCAGAAAGTACATCCAGGCAAACTACTATAAGGAACACTAATAATCCCACCCATGAGCCAACCTTGATTTTAACTTTAGAAATCTATTTTTTAAGGCCCTTTTCGATGCAGATTTAATTTTTTCTAAAATGGAGTCTGGAATATTGTTTTGTAACCAGTAAATTATTTAAATACCGATTGCTGGCTATTGTTCCAAATTAGTCCCATATTGTTGGATGTTTTCTTGGGGATAAATCCATTGGTAAAAGCAGGTAAGGAGTAGAAAAAAGTGCCACATGAATGAAGTAGAGTATATAATTTTCAAACAGACTGTCACATTGAACAGTTTGGTTTTGATCAGATTTTTTTTTGTGGTATATCACACCATGAGAACACCATCCTTTTTAATACACCAAACTTCATGTATTCATACTGTTTTATTTCTTATAAATGAGAAACATCACAAGCCAAACTTTGTCTTACTCCTTGACCTTGTAAATTTCTAGTAAGTAGAATCTTAAAATCCCTAGTATATAAAGGTTCTGGTTTTCACACTGAAATATATTTTAGAACACATATTTGAATTGGTCATGTATATGTTATTTTACAAGAAGCCATTATTACCTTACTGATTAATGTTCTATTTATCACCTTCCAAGAAAAAAAAAAGTTCTGTTTCTTTAGCACCTGTTTATGCACCTAACCTACCTTTCTAACCCTTAATTTTCATGAGTCTCTCCACAGACTTTGTGCTATAGCAATAATATAGGTACTTCATTATAACACATTTTTCATATACTCTGTCCTCAAATACATTGAACTAAAATTTGCCTTCTTTTAACTTGCTTGAAATTTCCTTATTTTCCCTTACTCATTATTAGTGCTTACAAAATAAATTAAGTTTTAATCTTGCTTGGGTTCCTTTTTCTGTGGTAGTGGTAACTAGTACCAAGATGGCTAGAATAAGTAGGAGATACATGTGTTGAAAGGATTGTTGTGTTGAAAACAAAGGATGTAGTTAGCCTAGAAACTAGATTAAAAACAATAAGCAACTGATAATAAATTCTGATAATGAATTATACTATCTTCAAGGACAGAGAAAAGTGACAGTTTCAGCTAGGACGAACAGGAGGCGTCAGACTGCTGAGGCCGACTCTGAAAGGTATGCCATGCATGTCTAGAATATATAGAGGCCTATCTTCTTCTAGAAGTAGAAAAAAACTATAATTTTCTTGTGAATGAGAGAAAATACTATAACAAGATAGTGAAAACTATAAATGGCTGTCTTGGGTATATAGTCTAAAATTCCATTATCAAGAGCATTTGACTTCTTACGGCATGTTTGCTTTTGCCAATTAGTTGGCATGGTCTTTAGTGCTATCTTTAATATGTTGTTTCAATTTCTAATTACATGATGTGACTCCTCTTTGATCTTCAGTTAGCAACTCTTGATTTTGATAATATTTGGGTTCTCTACACTTAATGATAGAATAATTCTGTCTATAATTTGGGTATATTGTGTAGTAGAGTGTTTATTTTTGGCTTCTTGTCAATGAAGCCACTGTTAGAGCTGAAAGTTGATAGCTGTCTTGTATTCATTGGCAAAATTGTATTGTGTGTATTTTCAGTACATAGTTTCACACTATCTTGATTAAATTTAATCAAGAGGGGGAACTTATTTTTTACTGTGTTTTCGGAATTTATTGCTTAAATCAAGAGAATTTATTTTTTTTCTCACTTCTTGAGTTTCAAAGAAATCTTTTTTGGACAGTTATGGTCCTTGTTTAATTACAAGCTTCATTACAAGTCTGTGGCTTTTTTCCTGTATAACACCAGGTTCCATTATAGTATATAAAATCATTAGCTAGGTTTTCCATGATTCACTTTGCTGGATAGCCAAGTCAGTGTTTTTTGACATTGTTTGATTTTAGTTTTAAGCTAAGTCAATGGAATCAGGCTATCAATTACACACTGATAGAATGTGAGTCAGAAACAAAAAAGTTTTATTTATAAATAAACTGGTTTTAAAGCTTGTATCTAAATTCGTGTATTTTCAACATCTATTTAGTGATCATGAAGTTCCAGAACCAGAATCAGAAATGAAGATGAGACTACCAAGACGAGCCAAAACAGCAGCACTAGAAAAAAGTAAACTTAATTTTGCACAATTTCTCAATGAAGATGTAAGTTAGGAAAGACGATGGAGGTGGAATCCTTTAAGATTATGTCCAGTTATTTGCTTTAATAAAGTTACCCTTGTCAAAATCAGAACAAACCTGACGTCTTTCTGAAGATTTTCTGCTGTGCGCTTCCACGTTACTTTGGCCTGTATTAAAGCATTAGGACAGCGTCAGTTATTATAGTCCAGAAAAAATCTGCATCACACAGATTTATCAGAATTTGAGGTGGGCCTAGGAATCTCGTTTTTAAATAGTCTCTCCAGGTGATTCTTATGAACTCTTTATGTTTAAAATCATGTCATTATGGAAACTTTCAACTGTGACTAGCTAGTAGCTTGCATTTGAGAAGCTTATGACTTAGATGGGCAGAATCAACAAAGATGAAACCGCCTGAGGACATATTTAACAAGTAACATGTCAAGGGAAAATGAAGGAAGTACCACAAACTGGCTAGGAGGAGCTTACCACCAGTGAGGAAGACCAGTATAACGTTCAACAGTTATTTTGACAATCTTATTTTGTGATTCCTACAGTGAAAACATTTTTGATGATGCTGTCTGCCTGGGAAATCTCTCTTCCTAAAGTATTTGCATATGGGAATCCTTGTTTGTGAATGTTTCCTGGGTTAGGGAGGTGTCAACATAAATGTATATTAACCATGAAGCTGCTTTCTACATTTTTGGCATAATAAAATAATATTTACTGTGGATAATAATTCTAGTGGGAAAATAATGTGATAGGAAGTTCTCTTTATATATGCTACCAATTTATGAGTACTATGTCAATTTCATTTCTTGTCTTTTGAAATTGACACTTGACCTGACTTATGAAACTTGTACTGTATGAAACTGGTCCTCTTTTCTGTAATACCCAACAAAACACCTTTTCTCTTTATTATTCAGAAATGTCCTAACATGGATCTGTTTAAATAATTGTGCTTTTTTAGGCTTATTTACTAGAGGCCATTTACTTAAAGTGAAATTTTAAGATGGAGCTAAAGTAATATCACTGGTTTTTAGAACCAAATTGCTACACATTTGTGCCTCATAGAACTTATAAAAGGAGTCAAAGTTACAAAGCAAGATAGTTATTAAGCAAAAGGAAAAATGGTAATGATAGAAAGTCAGTTAAAAATAGATGATTGTTCTTCATTCTGTTTGTTGGCTCTGTGTTCTCCTGTGCTTCAAATTCCTTATGCATTGTTATTTTAAAGGTAATTTCCAGGAGGTTGGGAGAAGGACTGAAAAGGTACATTAAGTGTGCTGTAAGGAAAAGTCTTAGAAACATAATAAACTAAAATCCCATTCACACATGGCCAGGCTATCCAAAAAGAAAGAAGCCATGTTCTCATGCGGTTCACCATACCAAAGTTTGCTTTCTGTGGCATGGGAAAAACAAATTTAAGCACCAAACCTTTAGTATTCTGAGTATTCAGTTTTTAGACACAGTCATGTAGCCATTGCTGAAACTGTGCTTTGCACTATTACAGTTAAAGGTAGGGAATGTCCTTTTGAAAGTCATCCCTTTAAAATAATAAAAGGCTAAGGTACAATAAAACAGATGTAAATCCATTTACCATTTTTTCATTCAAAACTGGTAACTTACAGAAACCACATAGTATTCTTCTCTACCAAGAGGCACAGATTTGCTAAACAGTAAACATGCAATTGTGCCATTGCTCTTAAAGCCCACAGACTTACAGGTTTAAAATACAGAGAAAGAACTGATCAGCTCACATTCTCCTGTGAACAGAAACATGCTACTTGACAAAAAGCTATGGTCAACTTGTTTTCTTCTGTACATATATAACTTTGAAGGAGATTTACTTCTAAGAGATACCTTTGCCTTTTCTTTCACCAATGTGCTTCGAGGTAGTTGGTGTCCACCTGTTTCCTGTTTGACAACTGCTCATGGGCCAGGTCATCACAAATCTTTACAATACTAGCTCTATAAATCACAATGTGTTATATATTAAAACTTTGTGCACAGAAATAAAACTGGGGACAATTACGTATTTAAACTTAGGGCATAAAAAATTCACATAATACCATTAAAAAGAGAAACATCGAAATCTGTTTATACTACAAAATTCCACAATGATCTGATGTAAAACATGTAAAAAACATACAAAGAATATAATCAAAATGATTAATGCTAATGATTTAATATAAAGACAAATCACAGGACTAGAAATACTTCAAGATCAATTGATAAATGCTTATTGTTCACAAGGAATATTGACATACAAAATAAAGATAGTGCAAGAAGAACTGCAATCTATTTCTCTTCACTTTTGAGATTTTGGTTATGAACTGTACAGCTCGCTAGAGATGCTGTTGTCAAATTCAGATTCCATTCAATGGGACGATTAAGGCACATCTTAACGGGGCTCAAAGGGCAACTTGCTGTATTCCCATCAGACACATTCAGTTTCTCATCAGTTTTCATTTGTAGCATGCTGGAAGAAAAAGTGTAAGGCATTTTAGTTTTACTTTAATTTCCAAGTAATTATCAACCTTGCAAAAGAACATGTAGTTGTTCTGTTTGGACCTCTAAACTTCAGCATACATAAAGCATTTATCCTGAAAATACAACAGTTTTCTCTCCCACCTACTTATTGAACTAAATACAATGAATAATGCCATGTAAACTGTAACTTGAGAAGTCACATATGACTGAAAAGTAACACTGCATATATGGATTACATCAGTATACATCAGAAAAGATATTATTTAACCTTGTTAGCCTGGCAGGATTTAACCCTTTTAACTTGCCCTTTTGTGGATCAGGATGAGAGCCACCTTGAGGAAAAAAAGGGATCAACATTTGTTGCCTGTTCTAGCCACCTTCACATGTATTGTCTCATTTGAATTTCGCAAAAGCCAGGTAAGGTTGGTATGCTTATCCTCACAGTAAACAATAAAATCAAGACTCCTCAGAGTTAAGTACAAATATGCCTGAGGTCATACAGTCACCTGCCTGGAACTGGAATACAGCCCTTTCTCTTTTCCTTATGCTTGTCTACTAGCTCTCTCATGAGGCTGGAAAATCATCAGGAATTACACTTACGGCCAGCTCATCAGAGGAGCATGCGGCATCCACAGGATACTGATTCTGGTTGTCTATTTCAAATAATTTTTTACATTAATGGGAAAGTTGGCTTATTTGGATTTATATTAGGTTGGTCAGATCTCTTCAACATTATTCTTTAATGTTCTGAACTGGTGTCTTATTCCATAAGTTCATGAGGACAGTTCCGTCTGTTCCTAAATTTTCCCACGTAGGGAACCTTCCTTACCACTCTGCTTAACCAAACCTTTACTCATGCCTAATCCAGTCTCACATCTCTCAACGTGCTCTCAGTAAAACATTGCATTGGATAGTGAACTATTGGGTTCTCCACTATTGTTTCATGTCTAATAGTCTGATAACCCCCTCTAGATCAGAAGGATGCTAACATTTTTTCTGTGAAGATAAGCACAGTGTTAAATACATAGTAATTACTCAAAAATTCAGTAAACATTTATAAAAAGCCTGTTGTGAAACATCTGGAGCAGAGTGCTACTCTTCAGAATCACAGACACGTGACACTCAAAAGGGGAGCTAGTCCACTTTTCGTGTAATGAATATGCCATCCCTAGTTTTAAGTATTACTTACAGTCCACATATTCAGGTGTGAATCCTTATGTTTATAAACTACTCAGCTCTCTAATTCACTTGATATTTAACTATGGTTAGTTAATTTGAACTATATCACTCCTAAGCTTTCTCCAACTGTAGCTCTACAAATCTTCCTATTAGCAATGAGGTTCAGTGTCTCATATTTAAGTGACTTGGTAGAGTTGGGAAATGGGAGCATCCAGACTCCAGTAGATCCCTCCCTGCAACCTCAACCAACCAACCCATACGCCATTCAATAAGCCAAATCCGTTATATCCTGTTTTACCACCACTAACATATCTAACTGCATTCTCCCCAAACAGTCCCAGTCCCAGAGAATACAGTTTCAATTTGTATAGATACTAGACAAAATGACAAACTACCAGGTAACTTAGTATGCATCAAAAGTAGTAAACCGCTTTTTTGAAAAGCTAAAACGGATGTGATTAAAAAATAACATATTTAAAGTATATGTGACAAATGAAAGAGATCCAAAATACAATATTTTCATACATATTAGAAATCATAACTGAATTTTGAAAAAAATTTACATTAATTATTATTAAAATGTCCTCAGGGACTTCATTTTTGTTTTTCAAGTTAGCAAAACTCAGATAAAGCCATTTCCTTTCTCCAAGGACTGCTAGTCTTCATATTTGCATTGCTTGTATTTTCAAAGCAAAAGTTTGATGTACACCTTTTTGAGAAACTCTAAGGCAAGCTATAAAAACACAATTATATTAAGATAGATTGGTAGGCAAGTATAGTAAGTATTAAACTCCAAAAAAGAAAATGAAGGCATAGAACAAATAATCATGGTCATAAATAAAAACAAATTTTGTTTTGTTTGCTGTTTGACTAAAGTGTTTTCATCACAGAAGAATAATACTTTAATAACTGATTTAATAATACTTTAATAATACTTTAATAACATGATTTTCCTTTTCAAAAACATAAGGCAGTTTTCTTAGGTAACTTTTCTAGAATGGTATACTATAAATTTGGGTACACAGATCCTACAGGTGCACAAAACTATACTTATGTATGGGGAGAAAATGTCAGTTTTGAAAAAAAACTAAATTTACTGATATACAGCTTGACATTTAATTAATATATACTTAAAAAACAATGGATATGCAAAGTTTGGGCAGTACTGCTCTATAGAATTCTTAGAATACAGCTATCTTAGGAAATGCTGGAACCAGAGGCATTAGAACATTACAGCTAGAAAGTAGCTTTCTAGATGTTTGTCTTTTGAGACAGAGTCTTGCTCTGTGGCCCAGGTTGGAGTGCAGTGGCACCATCATGGCTCACTGCAGCCTCCAACTCCTGCACTCAAGCAATCCATCTGCCTCAGCCTCCTGAATAGCTGAGACTACAAGTGTGTGCCATCACCCCCAAATAATTTTTAAATTTTTTTGAAGAGACAGGGTCTTGCTGTGTTTTCCAGGCTAGTCTCAAATTCCTGGCCTCAAGCAATCCTCCTGCCTCAGCCTCCCAAAACACTGGGATTACAGGTGTGAGCCACAACACTTGGCCAGATTTTAGTTTTTTAAGAGAGTAGGAAAATAAACTGCCCCTTTTTCGGGTCTTCTAAAACCAGATGTATGTGAACTAACATAAGAACCTGGTTCTCTGATTAGTGCTTAATCAAGACTTTTCAATTCCATTTTCAACACCAGAGTCAATGAAGTTATTTAACATTTATTGAATACCTCAGAAAGTGCTTTCGTGATATAAAGATGAGGAGGACACTGCTTTCAAAGAGTATGCAATATAGAGGATTTTAAAAAAATACTCCTTTATATTTGGAAATTCATACACATCGGTACAAAGTGAAAAATAAATGTTCTCAACTTCTGATGCCATTTTGGTACAGTTTTTTGTCTTTTGCATTTTTAAAATAGATAATACATTTGCAAAATTAAAAACATCAATCAGCGTGTAATCCCAGCACTATGGGAGGCTGAGGTGGGTGGACTGGTTGAGCCCAGGAGTCTGAGACCAGCCTGGGCAACATGGCAAAACCCTATCTCTATAAACAATACAAATATTAGTCCCAGCTACTTAGGAGGCTGAGGTGGGAGGATTGCTTGAGCCTGGGAGGTCGAGGCTGTGGTGCGCTGAGATTGTGCCATTGCACTCCAGCATGGGCAACAGAGTGAGACCCTGTCTCAGGGAAAAAAAAAAAAAAAAAAAATCAGTCAGTGAAAAATGTCATATAATGGGAAGAAGTCTATCAGTGCTTCTAGCCCCTCTTCTGGGGCAACTATTGTTACCATTTTATTGTCTATTCTTCAGATAGTCCCCTCACATTGAAATATATAGGTATCTGTGTTTCAACTCTCTCCCTGTACACAATTCTACCATTCTATATACTGTTCTGTATCTTGCTTTAAAATATATATTTTGGATACTGTTTCATATTTGTAAAATGAATACTCAAGTCTTTTAACAGCTACACAGAATTCTACTTTATGGCTAAATCTTAATTGCTTTTATCAGTCCTCAATTGACAGAATTTTTGGCTGTTTTAATCTATTGCATAAAATAGCAATGATGCATTGAATATTGTTGCATGTGTTCAAGTATATCTATAGAGTTGATGAGTAGAAAAGCTGAGTCAAAAGGTGCTTTTACATTTTTGATATTATCAAAGTGCTCTTCGGAGACTGTACCATTTTACACTTTGATCAACAATGTGTGAAAAGGTCTTTCATTCCTCTTACTCTAACCAATAATGTATAATAAAACTTACAGATCTTTGAAAATCTGATGTTAAAAAGTGGCATACCATTGTTTTAATAAGCATTTCTTTTATGAATAAGGTTAAGCATATTTTCATGTTTTAGAAGCCATTTGTGTTCCCTTTTTATGTGTTCTTTGCCAATTAGGGTAATCTTTTTCTTGTAGTTATGAAAATTAATCCTTTGTTCTATAGTGATTTGTGATCCCACTCTCCTCCCCCGCATCCAGTCTATATCTCCTTATGTTGATTTTCTCGTGAATCCATTCTAAATTCTATGTCATCAGATTTATCACTCTTATGTCATGGCTTCTCTGTTTCGTAAAATTAGAAAGCTGAAAGCAGTTAAGTCATCTGAGAAAGTGACTTTATATGTCTATATCCTGGATTCTAATGAAAGCTCAGCAATAGTATGTATACAGTGGTACTCTTGAGAGTAGAGTTGGGGAAAAGAACGTAAAGACCTGGGCTCAATTTCTGACAATAATCACAATAATAATGTCCCTGGACAAGTAACCTTAACCTCCTGCCTCATTTTCTTCATAAAAAACAAAAAACAAACAAAAAAACCCACTTTCGCTCCTTATCTTAGAGAGGTTTGACAATTTAATGAGAGCCAATTAGCATGCTTTAAAAACCACAAGGAGCTCTATACAAAGGCTTAGTTTACTGCATACTTTGGTGAAGAGAGAAAGAAGTGGGAGGAGAAGTGCTTATCATAAGTAAGGACTCTACTCTATCAAACTGGGAAACTAATGGAGGTGAGGGTTGAAAAAGGGCAAGAGGAATCTGAAATGGTTACGTAGGCATCTAAGCCTATTTTTGATTCTTCAGTAATCCCACGGACCCAAAGATAAGAGTCCATCTCCACATCTGAATGGAAGTTTATAGAGTATGTGCATTTGCAAAGCGTAAAAGATAGAAATCTTTTGGGAGTCATAGAAATCCAAAGAATTTGTGATTTAAATTAATGATTATTGATAAGTCTAATCTTCACAAAAGTAAAATTGTATCTAGCTCTAATAATTTAAACTTGTATTACTGGAGATATGCAATGTTCATTTCTGTCATAGGGACAATAAACTTGAATGTTACCTAGCCGACTCTTGCAGGAAACAAATTTTGGTGTAACCAAGACAGGTCTGAAAATATCACTTACAGAACAGTAGCTACATACCAGGCAGTGTGCTAAAAGCCTTTTTTTTCCTTTCTTTTTTTTTTGACATTACCACATTCAGTCCTAACAACTATTCACTGAAGCTCACAGAAGTAAAATGACTTACCCAAGCCACATAACTCGTAAATGGAAGTCTCCAGGGCCTATGATCTATTACCTTGTACTGCATACTAACTCTTGGATTGTTCTAATTCTGTCATGATTCTCCATGTTAATACCCATTTTTCTATTCTTCAGAATGCTTAACATGTGAGATTAGTGGACAAGTGTATGGTTTATGGGTTTAAAACAGAAAGATATGCCTAAGGCTATAGTTGTAACCCTATCCAGGAGAGTTAAATATTTAATGCATGAAGTTTCCTCATGGCATAAAGTAAATAAGGAGCAGCTACTCATATCCTTCAATTCCTGAAAGAGAAGAATAATGTTAGGGCATAGACTGACATGTTTTTGAGCGCTAACAGTATTCTTTAGGTCAAGAGTTTCAGAGAACACAAGTTCATCTTTTCAAAGGGAGACGTCAGCTGTATCACAGATAAACTGGGCTCTGGTACAGGATTTGGACTTGGAATAGTTAATGTACTTGACACCGTCAAATTTGAACTCATCTATTTAACTCCAAATTCTGGATGACGGCTTACTTTCTTCTGGAATGGTGTCTTCTAAGTGTTACTACAGTAAAAATTTACTGACTAGCTATATGGCTCAGCTCTGTCCTATAGCTTGATGTCTCCACAAATCTATCCAAGTATCACCAAAGGTATGCTAAGCACACGAACCTAGATGAGAGAACCTTCATGAAGGTCACTTATCATTTCTTCTAACCCTCAAGCAGTACTTACTTAACATATTAGGAGTATTAAAAAAGTGATGGTATCTACCTTTAAGGGTTTTGCAGCTTGGTACGGAGGCAGAGTGAGAAAGTATTCATAAATTACCAGAATAAAACAGCAGCATGCAATAAATATAAAGGAGTAACTAAGGACTAAGGGATTACAGAGAAGGGAAAGATTGAGCCCAGCGGAGTGGGGAGACAAGGGGAAGAAACATTTGATAACGGTCTTTAGGGATAAGGATGTTGGTAAGCTGGGGCAGAAGGAAGATTTGTAGAGCTCGAGTTCTGATCCTGAGTCCAATCACTGGCCAGCTAAATGCACATTTCTTAATCTTTCTAAGCTTCAATGAAGATAATGAAAGTCACTACCTTTTATGGGTAATGGAACTGTTAAATGAATTTATGTAAAGCACTTGGCATAGAGAATAGAATGCATATAAAATGCCTGGCATTTTGACTGGACACATAATGAGGACACAACAAATGTGAATTAATGTTAGTACTATTAACAAAACATAAGACCATCACAGGTACCCTTGTTTTCACTGGGGATAAAATATGGCAGATATGTGTATGATTTGTTTCTGCACTGTACCATATTAGGTTATTCCTGTAACTCTCATAAACAGATATAATGATTTAATTTGTGTAGACAGATAATACAATCGTTTAATTTTGAGTCCCTGGGCTTAAGGGAGATCAAAAGATCTAGCCAGGTAAACAGTTTGTAAGGGTGACTATGAGGTCTAAAATGTTAATAAACCATTTCTTTTGGTTGGTAAACAGGTAAGTTTAGATTGCAATTGCTTTAAAAAAAAATTAGTTTTTCTCAAAATTTGCCTTTGTTAGGATACTGATGAATTTAAAGGCTTTGGTAGATAAAGTAGAAGATTATATAGACTTTTTCTCTACTTGCTTGCGATTACTGTATTTGGAGTAGAAGAACATGATGGTTAAGAACCAGACTCTGAAGACCAACAGTCTTGGGGTGTAATCCTAGATTTGCAATTTGATACAGCCAATTTCAGGAAAATTATTTATATTAACTTTGAGTATAAAGGTGACACGAAGACTGGCACTCTGGTGCACAGTGTGTGCTTAATAACTAGTAAGTGTTATGACCATTAGAGCAAACTATGGCAGTCAGGAATTCACAAGAAAACATCTAGAATAAAAAAAACAGTTTTCTCATGATAAATGGGAGAGCCACCTGAATTTTTAATTGAATGGAAATGAAGGAAATTATAGTCGGATTAAGGGCAGAGAACCAACAGTCTTCAGAAATTAATGAACAGTTTGCAATGTTATGCAATTTAGAAATGACCCTTGGCCATGTAGGAACAAAAAAAGACTCCCTGAATTTCTATAATAAGGTATTCAAATACCCAATAAATATACAAATGTGATTCAGCTACATTTTTAAAAAGAAAATAGGAAATTTTAGTAACGTGAAATTAAAAGCAATTAACAAGTTGTTGATCTAAAACAATGCCAACCAACTGTAAAAGACTGCAGAAACTGACATAGTTTATAACATTGAGACCCTGTTTGCATCTATCTGCCTTCTTAAGAACTTACCAATGATCATAATCCTTTTTTTGATATACTCTCAATATCAAATTGATTGCATTAATAGTCCCAACTCTTTACTCATCCTTAAATTTACGTTCTTTGCCCTATCATTTTGCAGTGTTTCCATTCTGCCTTACCCACGTGATTTGCTCTGGCCAATAGGATCTTAGCAAATACGATGGACGTTGAAGCTTGAGAAAAATTGCTTGGGCAAACCTGCTGAGTTAGTGTGAGGGACACATAGAGCAGAGATAAATGTCCCACCTGATAGTCAGCTAATACCAGGACATATGAGGGAGGCCAGCCAAGATCAGAAGAACATCCTAGCCTTCTCTGCCAACCACAGACTCATGAATGAAATAAAAATTGCTTATTTTAAGCTAATAAATTTTGGACTAGTTTGTAATACAGCATTATTGTGGCAATAAATAATAAACCATCTCTTCTCAATTGGATCCTCACCACGATGCTTTAAAAAGTACAAGGTCTAAAATACAAGACTTTACTCAATCTTTCGTTTTCCTCAAGATAACAGTTTTATAACTAGATTACTTTAAGGAGTTATCCTATACTTGCTATCACCATTTCCTTAGCTCCTCATTCCTTAGGCGATTCCAGTATGTCTTCCAGTGCTTTTACTCCATGAAAACAGCACTTACTAAAGCCATGAATGGCATTCACATTGATAATTCCAGTGAATTTTAGTTTTTGCCCCCTTGGCAGCATTCAATATTGTTGACCATTTCTTCTGCTATGAACTTGTGTTTCTCCTAAATTCATATGTCAAAGCCCTAACCCTGAAGGTGACTGAATTTGGGGACAGGACCTTTAGGAGGTAATTAAGGTCATGAGTGAAGCTCTAATCTGATGAGGTTGGTGTTACTGAAAGAGGAGGAAGGGATACCAGAGGGTCCTCTCTGCCATGTGAGGACACAGCAAGAAGGTAGCTATCTGCAAGCTATCTATCAGCTTGCAAACCAAACTTGCTGGACCTTGATCTTGGACTTTCCAGCCTCCAAAACTTTGAGAAAAAAATGTTCTGTTGTTTAAGCCATGCAGTCTATGTTATTTTGTTGTGGTAGCCCAAGGAAACTAAAGCACCCTCTTTCATGAACTCATTTCTTTTGGCTTTTGAGACAAAACACACTTTCCTCTTGCCTCTTCCATCCCAAGTCATCCTACTTTACTTGGATAATAAAAGTTGGAATTTCTCAAGGATGAGTCCTAGTCTTTCTTTTCTCCTTTATTCTATACAGTCTATTTGGGGGGGTCCTCATCCCTACTCACAGTTTCAGTCATCAATGATATCCTAGATGTCTCAACTCCATTCACAGCTTATGCATTACTTATTCAGAAAGGATTTCCCTGCAACTCAATCTAAAGTAGCTTCCCCTAGAAACTCCTTTCTATCATCCAATTTCATTAACACAATTTATCACTGCTTTATGTTTTCTATTGTTGTTTTTCTCTCCTACTAAAATACAGACGGATGAGAATAGAGATCCTTGTTGTTCTTGTTCAGCATTTTATCTGCAGTACTTGCCACAAAGAAACTGGACAAATATTTGCTGAAAGAAAAAATATGATTTCTGCTTCTGGCCATGATGAAGTAACAGGGTAGCTGGGACCAGATACGTGGCTTACTGCCTGGAGAGTTTTCAGGCTGCATGATAGGGAGAGAACCCCAACAGAGCCTGGAAATATTCCTGAGTTGGGGAGACAGTGACTGGAGTTCACGAAGTCCCAGGTGACTAGAATCTGTGGGTTAGAGTATAGGAGAGAGATGGGGGTGGGGGGAGAAAGGAGAGAGAAAGAGACAGAAACAGAGATCTGCAGAGGATTTTCCTTGGGTTAAAGATAAATAAATACTGATCAGTGGATAAGTATTTCCCAAGTCTGTGAAAAGAATCATGAAAAGGACCAGGTGATACTTTTCTGGAGGCTACATAGAACTGGATATAATTGACCTTCTGACACATGCAGCATTTAGTAAAGTCTTCAGGTGGGTATTGGATTGCCTCTATAGTCAGGTCAACTTAGCCCTAGAGCAGGGCTTCTTAACCTCAGCTTCACTAACATTTGGGACCAGATAATTATTTGTTGTGGGGGCTGTGCTAGACATAGTAGAATTTTTAGTAGCATCCCTAGACTTTTTCCACTAGATGCCAATAGCACCTTCTAAATGTAACAGTACAAAATGTCTCTGTACATGACCAAATATCCTCTATGAGGCAAAATCATCCCTGGTTGTAAACTACTGTCTGAGATTAAAGGCTGTTCTGGCTCTGCCCAACAATGCTTAAGACATAAAAGAATCAAAATGTTTCTCAATCAGTTAATGGTGTCCCAGAACAGAGACCAAGAACATTTAATATTGCAAAAATTCCAGCTCACAATAATATAAAATTCACAATGTCTGGCATCCCACTGAAAATTACCATGCATGCATGCATGCATGCAAAAAAAAAAAAAATGATCCATAATGAGGGGAAAAACCATTAAAGAAATAGATAAATAAATAACACAGATTGTGAAATTAGTACATGAGGATGTTAATGGGGATATTTTAAATACACTTCATAATTTCAAGAAGTTGAAGAAAGCATGAGCATGACATGGACAAATATGGTAGATATAAAAATTACTGAATTTGAACTTCCAGAGTTGACAAACCATTAATAAAATAAAAAATATCCTAGATGGTATTAATAGCAGATTAAACAATGCCAAAGAAATGATTAGTGAACTTAAAAACATAGGAATAGTAATATGCAGAATGAAAGTAAGAAGAGAAAAAAAAAATTAGCAAAAATAAATCGAGTATCAGTGACCTGTGGGATAAATACATGTGATTTATATTCCAGAAGGAGAGGAGAGTGGAGAGGGACAGACATATGTTTAAAGAAACTGGCCAGACACAGTGGCTGACGCCTGTAATCCCAGCACTTTGGGAGGCCGAGGCAGGCGGATCACCTGAGGCCAGGGATTCGAGACCAGCCTGACCAACACGGAGAAACCGTCTCTACTGAAAAAAAAAAAAAAAAAAAAATACAAAATTAGCCGGGCGTGGTGGCGCATGCCTGTAATCCCAGCTACTTGGGAGGCTGAGGCAGGAGAATTGCTTGAACCAGGGAGGTGGAGGTTGTGGTGAGCCAAGATTGCGCCATTGTCCTCCAGCCTCGGCAACAAGAGCGAAACTCCGTCTCAAAATAAAAAATAAAAAATAAAAAAAGAAATAATGGCTAAAAAATGTCTAAATGTGATTACAAGTATAAACTGATATATTCAAGGAGTTCAACAAACTCCAAGCAGAGAAAACATAAAGGCAATAATGCCAAGCCCTTTCATAATCAAACTGTTGATAACCAGTGATAAAGAGAAAATCTTAAAAGCATCTGGCAGAAAAAAGATCATACAGAGGAGCAAATATAAGAATGCCATACCCATCTTCAGAAACAATACAAGCAAGAAGCAAGTAGAACAATATCTGTAAAGTACAGTCTCCGGCTTAGGATGATTTAACTTAGCATTTTTCAACTTTACAGTGGTGTGAAAGTGATAGGCATTTAGCAGAAGCCATGCTTTGAGTACCCACATAACCATTCTGTTTTTCAATATCAGTATTCTATAAGTTATATGAGATAGTCAACATTTTATTGTAAAATAGGCTTTGTGTTTAATGATTTTGCCTAGCTGTAGGCTAATGTAATGTTCTGAGGACATTTAGGGTAGGTGAGGCTAGGCTGTGATGTTAGATAGGTTAAGTGTATTAAATGAACTTTTGACTTATGGTATTTTCAACTTACAAGGATTTAACGGGAAGTAGCCCCATCATAAGTTGAGGAGCATCAGTACTAAGAGAAAAATATGATCAAATCTGAAATCCATATGCAGAAAAAATATATTTCAAAAACGTGATATATAGACTTTTATAGACATACAAAGGCAGAGTGAATTAATCAACAGCAGACCTGCACTACAAGAAATGCTAAAGGAGGTCATTCAGGCAGAAAAGATATCGGATAGAAATCTGGATCTGTACACAAGAATGAAGAGCACTAGACATGATAAATTCATGGGAAAAATACTTATTTTCCTATTTAAAAAATCTCTGAATAACTGTGTGAAGAAAAAATAGGAATAATGTACTATGAGGTTTGTAACGTTTACAGAAATAAAAGCACAAAGACTTGGAGAAAGAATGCAAACGTATGGTTGTAACAACTTCAGTAAAGTTTAAGGATACAAAATCAATGTACAAAAATCAGTACCATTTCTATACACCAACAACCATCCAAGCTGAGAACCAAATCAAGAAAGCAATTCCATTCACAATAGCCACAAAAAAATAAAATTTGTAGGAATTTATTCTTTATTCTTAGGTACGGCTAACCAGAGAGGTGAAAGATCTTTGGTTTCTTTGTAATGTAAGGAGAATTACAAAACACTGTTCAAAGAAATCAGAGATGACACAAACAAATGGGAAAACATTCCATGATTATGGGTAAGAAAAATCAATATTGGGATAAGAAAAATCAAAATTGGGCCATATTGTCCAAAGAATTTTAGAGATTCAATGCTATTCCTATCAGACTGCCAATGACATTCAGATGGAACCAACAAAGAATGTGAATAGCCAAGGCAATCCTAAATAAAAAGAACAAAGCTGGAGGCATCACATTACCTGACTTGGAACTATACTACAAGGCTACTGTATTAGTCCATTTTCACACTGAGACATACCCAAGACTGGACAATTTACAAAGGAAAGAGGCTTAATGCAGAACCCACAGTTTCACATGGCTGGGGAAGCCTCACAATCATGGCGAAAGGTGAAAGGCATGTCTCACATGGTGGCACACAAGAGAAGAGAGCTTATGCAGGAAAACTCTCCCTTACAATAACCATCAGATTTTGTGAGACTCACTATCACAAGAAGAGCATGTGAAACACCTGCCCCCATGATTCAATTACTTCCCACCAGGTCCCTCCTACAACACATGGGAATTCAAGATAAGATTTGAATGGGGACACAGCTAAACCATATCATTCTGCTCCTGGTCCCTCCCAAATCTCATATCCTTACATTTAAAAACCAATCAATGCTAACAGTCTCCTACAGTCTTAACTCATTTCAGCATTAATTCAAAAGTCCACAGTCCAAAGTCTTATCTGAGACAAGGCAAGTCCTTCCACCTATGAGCCTATAAAATCAGAAGCAAGTTAGTTAACTTCCTAGATACAATGAGGGTAGAGGCATTGAGTAATTACAGCCATTCCAAATTGGAGACATTGGCCAAAACACAGGA